>NW_016171467.1:0-3942 GCF_001687245.7 Rhagoletis zephyria
ACCATCTAGCGGAAGGTTTCGGAAGGGTGAAAAAACATATATTTAATACTTGCGCCGGGTATTTAATGTTCGGCTCCGCCCGAACTTAGACTTTCTTACTTGTTTTTACATACATTTTTGGACCACTTTAATGTACATATGTAAATAATCCTGAAGTTTATTGCTGTAAATACGACAGACATGTCCACTGGATATTAAATAACAAAAATGGTAATTAAATAACATCGGTGTCGTTACGATATTACCAGGCCTATTCTGAAAGTTCTCCACATTTTGTAGTCGAAAATTTTCAAAATTTTAATAACAAAACTGAAACGGAAACTACAATTGCCGGTTACAAAGTAGAGATGCCGTTTTTACATCGATTAATCGAGCCCTTCCGATTCAATTTTTTAGTTTCGATTCGATCGGTGAATCGATTAAAACAAAAATCGATAATCGAAATTCGATTTTTCCTCAATTGATGCATACTGGTTTACCTCAGAAAATCTATAAAATTTTATTTGGAGACAGGAACAAAAAAAATATGGGAACCCTCATTTCCCTCCTTTCTAACTTGATAGAGCAAAGACCAAATAATTCAATGAACTCTATATAAAATTATGGCTAATAATATAACAAAAACTCCAAAAATCGGAATTTTCATAAAAATTTAGCACTTTTTAGTTACTTCTTTTAGAAAAAAATTTAAATACGTATGCAGTTTTGCAGAAAATCTTTTCTAAAAAGCGTAAATATAAAGTTTGCGAAAACAAAAAAAAAAAACAAAAAAGCGTCCGTATTGCAAAAAAAAATCTACATGTATACGTAAGCTCCATTGTATTATACATTTTTTAAAATAGCTAATTTCGCAGTAAACCTTACATTTTTTCTCACTTGTAATTAAAATAAAAATCAAAAAAAAATTTAAGCATTTCCTTAAGTAGGGTGAATTTCCACTAAGCATTAAATGACAAAAATTTTAATGACATTGTTGGGCATTCCGTTCATAAAAACAGACATTAGTGCGATTCATGAAACATCGTAAAGTGGCATTTTTGGCGAAATAACAACTTTGAGAATAAATTTTTTGTAATTTTTTTTTAACCGACTTTAAAAAAAGGAGGAGGTTACAAATTCGTCGGAATGCGTTTTGCTCATTTATTTTTTTATGTATATTACCGCATAACTTTTGACTACGTTACCCGTTTTCCATAATTCTTTTTCCAGATAGGTGGTACCTCAGAGGTGGTCCCATACTAATTTGGTTTAGATACGATCATTGGATCATGATCGAGAAATGGACTTAAAATTTGTACCATCTATACTTGTTGCAATAGATTGTTTTTCAGTATTTATAGTATTTCAAGAAACTAAGCTTTAAGTACTTATGCGACGAGAGGTAAAATAACTGCAAGTCCTGAGACGCACTCCAGGCCATTACTTCTCGCAGTCCTGCTTTTATGAGGCTGAGCCTTAAAAGCTTTCTGACATGATGTTTTGTCAAGGCTGCATATCAGTATCCTCTGAAGCTTTCAAATTGCTATACATACATGAAAATGATCATACAGCAAGCTTTTCCAGAAGCGGTTTCGAGCTGAAAGTAAATATGTTTTAGATTTTGAATTTAATTTTTCAGCTTTGTGACGCTTCAACTAATCTTTTGTATAAAATTGAGTATTTGCCATTTTTCTTTGACGGTAAGTTTTGGGGTATCTTTGCAGCCGAGTCCATTAGAAAAGCTCTGCTTTGCCTCGTTCATTGAGAACACCTGAAGGTTCGCTTCGCCTCGCCTTTCTTTGCAAAGCCACCGATGGGCTTTCTGTGTGAACGCACCCTCAATGGCTACCATTACCGTTTATAAATACACACCTTCCCTTCTACTCTTTTCCTTCATTTCTCATTTCTAATACAATTATTTCTTTATAAAAACATAAAACATGGTTCGCCATACTTGGCGAAAGCTGTCCTTTTTTAAGTGAAAGTCTTCTAACTCAATCTAGCTCTTGCAAGTAAGCTTTAGTGTTGGGAGCAATAACTGAAAACATTTGCTCCTCCTTTTGAATTAAGTTTTAAATATAAACTTTTTATCCTACTGGCGTGCATATTGATTATTCCTAAAACTTGAATGTTCTAAAGATTTATATCGTCTCCGAATGAGATACACTTTTGGCGAGTATCCTTTTAAAACGAAAATGGGAAACTAGACTCACTGCCTATATCGCGCTTATGTTTTTTTTTATATAAATCAATAGAGCTATTCATTCTTATTGGTAAATTTAGCATACTGGTACATATATCTTGCTTAAGTACTTACATAAATTTTGTCTTTATAATAACGCGTTTTTAAATTATCCAAAAACGTTGCTTCATTCAGCAGCATAAGTTCACCTGAAAAGTAAAAAAAATGCATGGATAAGGAAAAACATATTTATAGGATATTGTATGATATACAAAAGAGGTGGCACAAAAAATTTACCCTTTTGTAAGATGGAAAAACTTTTGCGAATTTTGGTCTGCGACTGACGTGGTAGTCTGACAGACACCGAAGGTTCGACATTTTTTCCGAGCATTCAATACCACTGATTACTAAAAACGCCTATTTTTCGTCATATATTTTATTTATATGACAATTTCATTAATGAGTACTTAAAATATTGATAGAATTTTCAGTTTAAATCGAAAAAAAGTTTATTGATAAATATCTAATATATATTTTTTTATCTGGAAAATTGGTGTCTGAGAGATTACACGTTAATATAATGGGGAAACTTCGGTCACGATAGTAGCACAGGGTTAAAGTAACAGCCATATTCAGGGCTATCACGGAATCCTTCGTAGAAAATCTACGAATTCGAATGCCTGCTACGAATACGAAAAAATTGCTATAACTGAATCGGAGTAAACTCGAAATATCGTTGCCAGATTTGAATGCTGATTCGATATCAGCTAGTGCAAAGGAAACAATAAACTTTTATGTATGCTCACGTGGCTCAGCAGTCGCAATGGCCGAGTGGGCAAAGCACTAGACCGCCAATTGAGAGACCCGAGTTCGAGTACGAGTCGGCGGGCAACAACGGATCTTTTTTTATTTAATTTTTGTTTATTTTTTTTTTAAATAATTTTTTGTTTTAGTTTAGTTTCATTCTTTTAAAGATAAAAAATTTTTTTTTAAATTAATTTAAATATTTTCTTAAATTATTAAATGTTTATGATATTGTTACATTCCTAAAAAAATTGTTGTTAATGTAATTGTGTGTATTAGCGTTTAGCAGATGAATGTATGTATGTATGAACATTAGGGTGGTCCAGAAACAGTAGAGTCGGAATTGTAATGCTCTCACATCTAGGATTGTTCTATATCGAAAAAAATTAAACCCCTATTTTTTATTTTGAAAGCAAAAAATATTTAGAGGTCGCTCAAAGCGCTCAAAGTTTTGCATGTATTTTTATATGGGCAAAATAATTTTTTTCGTAGAAATGGTATAGAATTCCTGAAAGTCAATATTTTTCGATCGGAAAAATCTGGTTCTCTTCAGGAAACTTTCAATAATAATACCCAAGTGTTTATTTAGCCATTTTTCATACTAAGGATTTTTTATTGGTTGCCCCATAGCATTTTTTGCGGTTTTTGTGGGTTTTTGGCGGAGTTATAAATTATAGTTGCAATGAAAAAATGGTTAAATAAACAATTGGGTATTATTATTGGGAATCTTCAGCAGATAAACAGAAAAATATTGATTTTTAACTATTCTATACCATTTCTACGAAAAGTTGTTTTTTCCCCATATAAAATACATGGACAACTTTGGGCGCTTTGAGCGACCTCTAAATATTTTTTGATTTCAAAATAAAAATACCCGAGCGCACTTGTGCACAAGGGTATATTAATTTTGTTCACATAACGGTTGTTTGTAACAGCCAAAACGAATCGAGATAGATATAGACAAATGTATACATAAA
>NW_016171467.1:5004-14396 GCF_001687245.7 Rhagoletis zephyria
AAAAATAGGGGTATATTTTTTCGGTATAGAACAATTCTAGGGGTCAATCGAAATGGGGTTTAAAAGACTTTATTTCTGAAAAATATTTAGGAAGGTTGCAACATATTTGAAAATCAAACAATTTTTGAATTAAAGCAAATAGGTAATTGAAACACATAAATATGTATAACAATATGAGTGTCAAATGAAGGAGGTTTAAAAAGGTTTTACTTTGAAAATACTTTTAAGGGGGTTGCCACTTGTTTGATAAGTCGAACCTAGGTAACTATTACACAGGTAATATAAAATATTTAAATATGGCTGTCAAATAAAAGCGTGTTAAGAAATGTTTAGATTGGTGGAGTTTCAAGAACGTTGTTTTAAAAAAGATAAATTTAAATTATTAAGTTATGAATTACTAAAAATCGGTATTAATCGAAATGGGTTAGAAAAGGTTTTATTTCAGACCTTGTTTAGGAGGATAGCCATGTGTCGAAAAATCAAATTCATCAGTTAATTAAAATATGTATCACAACCTCAGACGAAAGAGATTGAAAAAGATTTTAGTTTGATAATACTTTCGAAAAGGATTTCCAACTGTTTGAAAAATAGAATTCAGATGACTTATACACAAGTTTTATGAAATATGAGTGTCAATTGAAAGAGACATATGAAAGCTTTAGTTTTAAAATATATTCGCATAGGCTGGCCACCTTTTCGAAAAGTCATATCGATCTAACTAAGTACATATGTATGTATAAGGGAAGGCGTTTTTGTGAAGGTCATTAGATTTGCACCGTTCTTTGGAATTTCAAAATTAAGGGGCACATTAAAAACCTTGGTTTGTAGATGTGCGATAAAGCTTTATTTTTGGGAATTGGAACTTTTTTATCGGTACAGGTTGATTTGAAATTTGATGAAAAATTAAAGCGACAATATACGAGACCTCTCTTCACTCAAAAATTGCTGCACGGATTTAGATCCTATAGGACACCGCATCGCTTATAACTTTAATTAACATTTGGATTTTTTTTTAGGGGTTTGAAATTAAGTTTCCGGAGTTTTAACGCCACGCTTGTTCACTAGTTTTTGTTTATTTGCCTACATATTTGCGTATAATTAGCAAATCGCCAAATGATAAAAAGCAGCTATGAAAACCAAAAAAGGCGTCAATTTTTACCCGAAAAGCGTTCCCGTACTTTTTAGCTTTTCTCTATTTCTCTGAGTGTAATTTTGCCTTTTGACAGTTTTGCCAGTTCTAAATAATTTTACAGTCTAGCAATATTTTCGAGGCTTTCCCTAAATTTTAGTGAAATAAAAATAAACAAATAAGCAAAAAAAAAACAAATTTTGTAGAATGATAATTTTTTACTTTTAACATTATTTGCACAACTTGTTTTACGACTTTTTAAGCACATATTTTGGTAAACCTCTATGGTAATAAATTTAAGCGACTCGTTCAAAACTTGTGGTCTCATTATCTCTGCACAACTGCGGACAAGATCGCTGGGTTTTGCGACACAGAGTGTGTATGTGTGCCTGTGGTAAATGAGTACTGACTGTGTGGCTTGCTGTGGTCAGTGATGGTTAAACACACAATAATACAAGACCCATACTGTTGACAGGTTTAACACTTCAAGAACTCTTTGTTATGAAGACCTGTTGAGCATTGTGGTAGATAAAAAGGTAGCGCACGCGCTGCTATTTTATAGTTAAGCAGTTGAATTCCGCAGAATGACAATAAAAATAGATGAGGTTCTGCAATTTACTTCCGAGTGAATTTCAACAAAAGTCACTTTGAATTGCGGAACCTGCCTGATAGACGCGTATATTGTGCAGCAGTTGCAAATTAATAGACATAAAATGCAAATAGAAGGCATAAAAATGCTTCCAACAGCTGGCTGAAATGCTCGCACAAACACTTTAAAAAACTTTCGAAATAATTAAACGCTCTTAACTTTAAATCTTTCCGCCTTTGACGCTGAGTAAGCACGTGATAGCGACGCACTGATAAGACAGGTGTGTCTATTTCTGACGCCAGTAGCATACCTACACTTTTTTTTTGATTATTTAAAAAAAAAAAACCTGATAAAATACGTAAAACTACAAAATATCAAATTAAACATTTTCAACACTCACAATTATCATCATGATCTTGCGGTCCGTCGCACGACGAAAATATATCATCGACATGACAAGAGCGTTTCGGATATTTTCGATCGATTGGTGTAACCTCGAAATCCTTAGCACCGATTTCTGAGATGCGACACTGTATATAGCCTTCGACGGCATCGCGTGCCCACACCAGTTGTGTGTCCATTTTGCGCACTGAAAGTGAAAAAAGGTAGCAAGTATTAAACGATTAGTAAGCATTCGAAAACAAAGACTACTTAAAGTAAACTAGAAAATTGCTGGGTAATACAACTTATAAAAATTTTTTATATTTTTTTTATCACAAAATTAGCAAGAAGCATGTCGAAAAAAAAACGAAACAAAGTAAGACTCACGGCGCTATATGTATTTATGTGTGTATGTATGTACGACTATCAATAAACCACTAACACAATTCTTTTCTGGGTAAAAGTGTTCCGCAACGCTAGCAAAAGTCAACTAACTACGCGCTCCACAGCTGGAGCGTCGTCAACCCAACCTCAACAGCTATGGCGGTGGGTTCAACGCCGGTACATACATTCACACCCTACTACTTACTATGCTCCGATCCGCAGAGTTGCATACGAATCGAACGCTCCTCACTCGGTTTCGTTGACTCTTTTAGTAACTGCGGTAGAGCTGGCTGGTTGAATGGCTGGTTGTTGGCCAGTACATATATTGACTGGTTGGTTGGTCGGTAGCTTGGCTATGTAGTAATCTAAGCAAGTTATGTTTTTTGCTTGTTAGTTTTTGCACAATCGCGTATTGCATGCTCTCGCGCTCTCCTAGCCGCTTCAGGTTTTAATTTTTTTTTTATTATAACCATTTTGCAACCTTTGTTTTGCCTTTCCGTTGTGAATATGTACCTACATTTTTTGCTATATTTCTTCACAAACTTGTTGGTCGGGCCGATAGGTCTGATTCATTCTTAGCTGCCTGATAAGATTAAGCATTGTTTGATGGGCTCGAGTACATAGCACTTTTTGTTGATTTTGGCTGATAGGGAATTTTCTACCTACCAAAAATTTGAATGACACTAAATAATAGAAAACAACGAAGTAGGAATTTTGCATTTCTTTTGTTTTTTTTTTCGAAAACTGTTGATCTCTGCTAAAATAACAACTTATTTACTTTATATTCAAAAAAAAAATTGTTTAAGTCAATAAGAATGAAAATGGCCGATCTTCAGTGATCAAGCATGTGTAGCTACATACTTATAAGCTTGTCAACCACTCATTCAATTTAAGAATCCAAACCACATTTTGGGAATATATGTAAGTTTATCTTACATTACTGTAATTTTATAGTACAAATTATATTTCTTTTTAATTAAAGTTCGCCGACCATAAATGATCACGCGTGAGCGTTCAATCACTTTTGCATTTAAGAGCAATTGCGAGTACAATAGTCTATGACGTCGTTAAAAAAAAAAAAATAAGGGAGTTCAGCAAGAAAGCAAAATTGAATAATGAATATTCACGAATGCGAGTGGATAGCGTTAAAATAAACGTAAAATAAATATGAGACAACCTAGTATAATCACTTGAATATGTTGTATGAATGTATTATATGAATAGTGATGACCATACAATTAGGGACACGACTTCTTACTAGTTTTGACAATTTACCCGTTATTTTTTTTTTTACAAAAATACAGTTCGTACCTCAACGGAAACCTTATAATTCAAAGCTTCAAATTTTGTGCAAAATCGCGAAAATTCAAAAAATGTTCATCATAATTTCAAAAGTGCCAGTTTGAAGTGGCACAAAATTCGCGTTGATTATTTATCATTTAATTTGCTGATTTCGTACAAAAAACCCAAAAAAAATCGTACATATTGCACACCCAGATCTAAAGTGAGCTAACTCAAAATTCAGATCGGGAAATATAACTGCGTGTGGATCGTACAGACTAAACGCAATTGATGCAAAAGCAGGTATAACAGTAGTTTTTTGGTTGGTTTTCATAATCATGAAAAAAAAATATTCGCATTAATTGGAAGACTTACGAATTGATTTATGAAAAAAATGGTCCTATTTTTTATTTTTTTGAGTTCATCGCACTTTAGATCTAGCGATATGTGCTTTGTTTGGAAAAAATGCGTAACACTATCAGCAAAAAATATATCACAAGTCAATGCAAATTTTAATTCACTTCAAACTTGCGCTTTATTTTCTTAAAACTGAATGGACTATAAAAATTTTCTGAAAATTTTCATTAAAAAGTTTGGAGTTATGATGACAATTTGTCAAAACTTGCAAATAAGTAGTGTCTCGTAATTATCTGGCCATCACTGTATGTATGTATGAAGGTCAGTGAGCAGAACAATTTATAACCGTTTATGCGAATCATTTAAATGACGATAATAATTTCCAATGATGGTGACGATAAATTGCTGGTACTGTTGCTTTTGTTAATGATGGTGCCCATGTTGATGGTTGGTTGTGGTCGTGGAATGGTGTAGCTCGTATGTAGATACATATGTACGTAGTTTTGTTGTTGATGACGCTGATAATAGGTTTACTGAACTAACCGACAAGGTGAAATTTATTTAAATTGTTAGGATTGTAATCCTAAATGAGTTATTAGTGATTTGCGACTGCTTTGACAAAAAGGGGTGCCTGTTTAAAATGATTTTTGTTTTTATTAAAAAATTTATTAATTTAATAGATACCAGTGTTGGCAAAATGTTAATCTGATTAACGATTAAAGTGTTAATCACGATTGACATTTAAAATTAATTAATCGTAATCAACTGTACGATTAATGGTTAAATTTTTTAATCGTTAATCGCTGGCTGCGATTAAGATTAATTAATTTTAATCATTAATCGTTGATCCAATTAAAAATAAAATCTGATTAAGTTGTCTAGTTTGTCCGAATTCGAAAGCAAACACTAGTTATAGTAATTATTTTATGTTTTGCGCTTATAAAAAGCACATAATATTAAAAAAAATATATAATTATTGTTATTAGTAATACATAAACTGGGAACTTTGCAACCCAGCGCACATAAGCAGAGGGATATTAAAACCTAGTTTGTAAAACGTCTGTTGGTATAGATCTTAATGAAAATGCAAACAAAATTGCTTATATTGATGAGGAAGCCCGACTTAGCCATACCCGATTAACTGGCTTTGTGTGCAGACGAAAATTCCAGCATAAATAAATTAATCACCAAACCTACTTAATCAAATTAAGGGTTAATGATTAAAAATTCACTTTTTTAATCGCGGTTACGATTAACTGTTTAATCAGATTAAAACTAATCATGATTAACTGTAATCGAATTGAATTTAATCGAATTAGAAATATATACTTTGAAGAGAGGCTGATCAACTTCGTAATGGCACGGGATATGGTAGTTAGTAGTAGCAGACATCAGCATTGAAACCTGGAGTGTCCCCTGACCAAAGAACAAAACTGATCGCGTTGTGTTAGACGGAATATACGTTTCGAGCGTTCTTGACGTGCTTTACATCCGAGAAGTGAACATCGATTTCGATTACTAGCTTGTTNTTGATCGCGTTGTGTTAGACGGAATATACGTTTCGAACGTTCTTTACGTGCTTTACGTGCTTTACATCCGAGAAGTGAACATCGATTTCGATTACTAGCTTGTTGCAGCTAAGGTCCGCATGCGTCTCTATGTAATGAAGAATGTGTGCCAGGCAGCAAAACGAAAATTCTACGTCGAGGCTATTAATTCTGCTTATACAAGCAATTCTTCATCGCCGAATATAAATACAATGCCGCCCTACAGCCAATAGCTAAGCGAGTGGCAGTTGAGCGATACCGGAAGATGAGAAGGGAGGAGAGACGTCTATTCAAAAGGAAGTAACGAGACCTAAAGAAGATCTTGATTTGCTGGCAAACAGAAATGAAGGCACAAAATTTTACCGGAAAATAAGAGAGCAAGTTAAAGGGTTTCACGACCGGTGCTGGTTCGTGCAAAGACGAAGACGGAAATCTGGTAACATACATCCAAAGTTCACTTGAGATATGTAGAGAACTTCTCGACGTTATTGAATGGCGACACGGGTGAGGAAGATAAACGTCACTTCGTTCAACGAGGTAAACATAGCAATAGGCAGGTATAAAAACAACAAACCCGCCAGAGCAGACGGTATACCGGCTAAACTGTTCAAAGTTGGAGTCGAAGATATGATAGGGTAGCAGAATTTGGTCTGATAAATACTACATGCCCCATGGTAGGAACCTCAGTGTACTTTGTCAAATCAACAATAAGGGAAACTCCACTGTTTCATTTGCACGCTCATTTGGTTATCCGGATATTCTAAAATGTTTTTTAATAATTTGTAAAAACGTTCTCAAATTTACTAAATCTATTGAGTTGCAAAATAGAACACTTCACTATAACATACACGACAATTTTTATTCAATTATTTGCATTCAATATTTTTAATTGAGCTTGATGCCGTTTTTATGGTTAAAGTTATAGACTTCTTCATTGAGTTCACTGGGACTTGAACCAACTACTCCGGCGTTAAACGCCAGTGGTTTTATTGCTATTTAAACTGATCATGTGGTTGCTGTTTGGTGTTAGTTTGTGTTAAGATTATATTTTTAGAAGAATATTAAACTTTAAGGTGTGCTCGTCCTTTTAAGTTTAAGTTATCCGCGTATGTGAGGTTGCATAAATTATAAAAATACTTATACTTCAAAAGGGTTCTTATTTTTATAAAGCAGTCGTATTTCTCGCTAGTACATTTCAAGACAAATGGACAAGGATTGAGCCAAGAGCTTGTGTAAGCAAATTTAATTTTTGGCAGCAAATGTCAGTAACGCGGTTTTGCAGAATGACGATACGCGGTTTTGTACTTTAAACGACGATTAATATCAGTTAATTTTTTTTATACGAATATACATATGTAGGTATTTTTTAATCAGGCATTCAATTATCCGGATTTTTTGGATATTCATTAAATCTTGAGAGAATTCCCTAGTATCTACTTGTATATACCGGTAGTGTCTACAAGCAGGCAAAAATAGTTTCGGTATCATTAAAAGTAGCATAAAGCTGCCTTAAAATTCACTAAGTGAGTACTTGCAATTTAAGAATTTGTACTCAAAGAGGCGCAACAAATTAGCAACAATTTTTCAGACAATTTAACATAATCTTGATTATGCATTTTTATATTCTCTTTAAGATGCTATTAAAAAGTAGCATCACGCTATAGAGCTATNCTGGATATTCATTAAATCTTGAGAGAATTCCCTAGTATCTATATACCGGTAGTGTCTACAAGCGGGCAAAAATAGTTTCGGTATCATTAAAAGTAGCATAAAGCTGCCTTAAAATTCACTAAGTGAGTACTTGCAATTTGAGAATTTGTACTCAAAGAGGCGCAACAAATTAGCAACAATTTTTCAGACAATTTAACATAATCTTGATTATGCATTTTCATATTCTCTTTAAGATGCTATTAAAAAGTAGCATCACGCTATAGAGCTATGTACATGTGTATGTATGCAGTTGCCAAAAGCGAAGTTGCAGCTAAAAGTAAAAAGAAGCAATCATGTTGCACTTAACCTATCAGCGTGGTAGATGGTTGTAAGTAGCTGTGTAGCAATCGCTGCTCTGTAAGGGAGTCTAAGAAAAAACTATCCTACTAGTTGCCACCAGCAATAACAAAGTGCACGCGGCAATGTGCTTATAAGTACAATAACGTATTAGGGGTATCCTAATGTAATTTTAGGCATTTACATATTTTCGCGAGAGCCAATAAAAAAATACGTCGATGGGTAGGAAAACTTGCATTTCCTGCATAGATATATCTAGAAAGACGCATNGAAGAAGCAATCATGTTGCACTTAACCTATCAGCGTGGTAGATGGTTGTAAGTAGCTATGTAGCAATCGCTGCTCTGTAAGGGAGTCTAAGAAAAAACTATCCTACTAGTTGCCACCAGCAATAACAAAGTGCACGCGTGCTTATAAGTACAAGTACGTATTAGGGGTATCCTAATGGAACTTTAGGCATTTACATATTTTCGCGAGAGCCAATAAAAAAATAGGTCGGTGGGTAGGAAAACTTGCATTTCCTGCATAGATATATCTAGAAAGACGCATAATGTAAGAAGTAAAAAAAAGCACGTTTTGACTGTAAAAATATTATGTATTGGTTTAATTACCACAAAATGTATGAACTTATTTATGTTCACAGCTTTTACAAAAATATTACAATGTTGTGAATATGAATCGTTTTCGATTCAATAATTCAAATACTGCCCCACCTATCGGTTTCTAAAAGTATTCTAAAATCTACACAGAGAAAAAATACTAAACCATATCGTATTTGTTTCAAACTAAAACACATACGATTTGACGTCAAACGAACTCTTCTTTACTTTAAATAGACAAAATTGCAAGCTGCGTCAGACGGAAATTGAACCTAGCTCCTAATTTATTTTTAAGCATTTTTTATCTTTCCTGTTGGAAATTTGCAAATAGCTTACATGGAAAGCCAGTAAACTACTCTGTTTAAAAAAATCAAATTCGTTTTTTTAGTATATCTACTTTGTTTGGTATGTACATATGTACATAATATTTAGCTAATAAAAGAAAAATTATTGGATTTTTTTCCATATATTGTATAACCCACTGGCTAAATACTGTTCTACAATTTTATTGAGTTTGAGGCTGTTTCTAATGAAAAATGTTTTGGAAAAAACANTTTTTTATTGAGTTTGAGGCTGTTTCTAATGAAAAATGTTTTGGAAAAAACAACAACAATTTACACATGGTAGAAGTTATAGCTGCTATTTCGGAAATCACAGCATCTCTTCATCAGACTTCTTCATCGAACTCACTGGGACTTGAAATCCCAACTCCGGCGTTAAAAGCCAGTGGTCTTACCCACGGAGCTAAGTTCGCCATGTAAAATGTTGTTGCTTTTCCCACTTTTTCATTTGGTCAACAGAACTACAATCAAGTGCAACGATTTTGTTGCTATTTAGACTTAATCATGTGGTTGTTGTTGTTTTTTTTCGTTTTGTGTTAAGATTCTATTTTAATATTTAACTTTAAGGTGTGCTCGTCCTTAAGTAATTTTTTTAGAATTTGAGGACACCCCTAAAGCTTTAATAGCACTGCTATTTAAAAGCTGCTGTAGAAAGCAACTTTTTCAGTTGAAACTTGCAACTCTTACACAGGACAGCAAACACTTATTAAGTCACATTCAAAGCGGCTACACACTCGGTGCATTAAGTAGACATAGAGGAAGTGTTGGACAAACATA
>NW_016171468.1:0-14395 GCF_001687245.7 Rhagoletis zephyria
GAATGTCGGCATTGAGTACTCTTGCATTCATATTACTCAATTTTATTTTTACGTAGAATACGTCTTACGTTCCGGCTCAAATGTTATTGTTGTAATTTTTACAGCGTCACAGAAACGCTATTGCACCAGAAATAGATAACGGAGCGATTTCAAAGAGTTCATTTCTTTAATTTTCGCTGTGCAACGCTTGTACCGCCAACCGAATTTAGCTGCTAGTAAATGCCACGATATTCTCATCTTTCTTGAGTAAAGCTATAAATTTGAAGAAAAGAGAAATTTGATAAGAATTAAGGCGAAGAATATAATATTTATCACTTAACCAAGTTATTGCAGTAAATCACTTTGATGAATTATTCCTTAGACATACCTTATGTATATATGTAGCAAAATAATACAGTATTCTAATTAGGAAGGGGAAATACTTCGAAATATAGCTATTCTGACGTGTTTACACATACATCTATCTACCTATATGCGAAATAATGTCAGTGAGACATTTTTACCAGTTTCACCAATTGGTTAATTTTTTATAGATTTTATATAAAAGTCTAACTCATAATTTAACAAACAAGATATATGTATATACATATGTTGTTGCAGAAACTAACTTTTTCATCGTTACATCAATACACAATATTACTCACGGCCCTTATTTTAATTTGTTAGTTCTCTTAATTTTCACTTTTTATAATTTTTTACTCTATAATGTAGTATGTAGTTTTAATCTATAATGTAGTATATTATTTTTTGATATATATTGGAATATGACGCTAAGGTTCTATAATATATGATTGTGCCAAAAGTGCATCTGCGCATGAAAGTGCCAAAAATGGCACGATTGTGCTTACTTTTCCATCACTGGCGCATATAGTTTTTTTTCATAATTGGTATAATTACGTNTACGGTGACCATCCGTTCTGTTTTTTGCAGGACCGTACTGTTTTTCAAAGGTCGGTCCTGCGTAGTTTTTCAAACCTGAGAAACCTGAAAATGTACTGATTTTTTCCAAGTGTCCTGCATTTGTCCCGCATTTTATGCGTTATTTTAGAATTATCTGACTATGGATGGATTTTTTCAAAAAAGTGTTTTTTGGTACTTTTCGTAGCTTTTCTTCAATATCTCATGAAAAAATCCCCCAATCAACGTAAGCAACTTACAGCTCGAAGGGTATTGATGTGCCTCTTAGCAAAATATATAACTTGTGGCGACTTCAATGAAAATTATTAGTGCTACAGGCGACCATTTGNGCGACTTACATCTCGAAGGGTATTGATGTGCCTCTTAGCAAAATATATAACTTGTGGCGACTTCAATGAAAATTATTAGTGCTACAGGCGACCATTTTCATTTTGTCGTCAAAGTCACAAAAAGTGAGATTTTCAATCAAATACGCAGTTTCATTTGATTATTTTTTCATTTTTTTTTTAAATTCGGTAAAGAAGATATATCACTACAGTAAATTTTGAGCCAAAGATAATGAAAATCGCATTAGAAATGTAGATGCTATGGAGCGCGATCTGCACAAATTGTATATTTTTGTAAAGGGCACTTTGTAACTCGTCGTTTACGTCGATTCATGATGTCGATTTTGGACAAATAACTGCGAAAAGTACCAAAAAACAAAAAAAGGGTATTGTTTTCGTTTTTACAACTCAAAATTTGCCTATAAAATAATCGTTTAAAGATTNAAAAAGCTGCAACTAACTTTAAAGTCGACTTTATTTTGACTATGACTACGGGCCAATATGTTTTACTATATTTTTATAAAAATTTATGTAAAAAAGATTAATATCGATGAAGAAAACGTGATTCATTTTTAAAGTTTAAAATGTATTAAGAGTTTAGAATCATAAATACTCTTTTGATATTTTTATGCTACGTAAATATATGTAGGCATATTTTTGAAAAATTATCCTTCATTTTGAATCCATATTTATGGTCACCGTAGGTATAATGAATGATTTTGTTTCAATGTGATAATAGAACCAAAAAACCAACTTCTTTGCTTAGCATTACCTCTAAATTGTTCAAATACACGCTTTAAAGGAATCTTAAAACTATGAAGACGGTTTAATAATACTCCGAAAATAGTCAGCTTTTTCACTTAGATGCTCCCTGTGCCAATGTTTCATTCAACTCGTTCCATTTGTTGGCAATTCAACTTGACTTTTCTTCTGTGCTGCTCAGTCTGTCAATTGCTGTTTGACGTTTGATGTTGCTAGTAAAAAATTTCTAAAAAAAAGTTCGTCTTGCAAAAATTTTTCGATTCATTTGCATTTTGATTTTAACTTGTATTTGCAATCCGCTTGTTTGAAACCGATTACAAAGGGAACCTGAAACCTGCAAAGAAGTTTAAGCAATATGCAAAATTATCAACGTTAAAAACACAAATAAGTGAAGAACAAAAACGACCTACGCGAAATTGAAATAGAAAACAGTGAAAACGAATGCTTACAAATATCGAAAATTCAATTGAAATGCGAAAAATCAATTGCCGAGGTTTAACGTAAACATTCGAACAATTAACGAGTTATATTCAATTAGTTTCGAGGCAGAATAGCATCCGAAAGATATAAATACAACGTGTCCACGCCCACATCAGAAGTTTTGATAAAATAATTTGTTTGTGTTTTGTCCCGACGTATGTATGCCTGTGTTATGAAGATAGTTCTACCATAGACAAGTATTGCACCACAAATTTGATTTGTGGTCTAACAATTGCATTTGGTAGCTTAATTTTTTCATCCGCCAAACACCAATCTATGCAGGAGACTCATACGCATAACAACAACAAAGACAATTGAAACAGCAAAAACTGCGCAAGTGACTCAACAGCTGCTACCATTACTTCCAACGATACCAGCTCAGCTTATTATATTTCGTTGTACTACGCTTCACACGAAAGCTGTCGTTACAAGAGCTTCACAACTGGTGGCGCTACTATTGTCACTCAGTGGCCTTACTGGTTTTTAATACATATTAGTAATGAGATAAATTTGATTACTGGACAACAGTTTCATACATGTCATCATCCCAGTGCCGCACATTATTCCACCGGATCGGTCTTTTCATGGATTGTTTTTAAACACTTAGGAACTTCTTAAATTAAATTCAATCTATATATATATATATATGTATATATATTTGCATGTAATGGGATTATACTATAAAAAGTAAAAATTTTAGTTAGTGTTATTTACGCGTCGGTGCTTGGTAAAATTTAAAATCAACATTAATAAACATACATATATGTAAATGAGTGCAACCATGAGATCTCACGATGGACAGGCGGGTTCAGGTCCACGGGCTAAGTTGAATGCATCCAGCACACTATTAACCTCGGAGGAAAATGAGAATGTATTCCGGCTGCTAGGAAAGAAGTGCCAGGTGAGTACTTCTACAAATCGGCGAACAATAGATTTATGTAATATGCTTACTAAAAGAAAAAAAAATCGTAAAAATTACTACAGCACATTTGTATTTACCGTATTTTAACTAACTTTAATTTATTTTTTAACCGACTTCACAAAAAGGGGGAAGGTTATCAATTCGTCGGAATATATATGTGGGTCATTCCATACAAAATTTACACCTTAATATTTTTTTGGTTGTGAAATATATTTTTTTCACATTCTTTATCGAAAAAAAGAAGACACCTATTATTTTATTTCGTCATGATATTCGAAAAACTCGAAAAAAATTCCAAAATTTTGAACTCACGGAGAAGTATCTTTTTCAATTGTTTGCAGCTAATAAACTATTTGTCGGAGAAAATCAGTTAAGGTGTCAAAATGTGCGTAATTACGTCGGCTTTCCCTGAGAGTGTGAGATAGATTAAAATAGAAATATGTTTGCGCTAAAAAATCGCATTTTTTTATTAACTTCATCATGTTTGATTTTTATTTTTTTCAACCTGAATAGTGGTCAAACTTTATAGAGTACGCGGTAAAAATTTGAGAATGGAAACGCGAAAACTGTAGAAGTTACCGAGTTTTTTCATACCTGCGTACATAAACTTTAATGAGCAGGTATGAAAAAACTCGTAACCTCTACAGTTTTGGTGTTTCCATTCTCAAATTTTTAGAGCTTACTCCATAAAGTTTGAAAACTATTCAGGTTGAATAAAATAAAAATCAAACATGATGAAGTTATTAAAAAAATAAAAAAATTCGATTTTTTAATGCAAACATATTTATATTTTAATCTATCTCACACTCTCAGGGAAAGCCGAGGTAATTACGCACATTTTGATACCTTAACTGATTTTCTCCGACAAATCGTTTATTAACTGCAAACAAATGAAAAAAGAAACTTCTCCGTGAGTTCGTAATTTCGGAATTTTTTTTTCGAGATTTCGAATATCATGACGAAATGAAAAAATAGTTGTCTTCTTTTCGATAAAGAATGTAAAAATATATATTTCACCCCAAACAAATATTGAGGTGTAAATTTTGTATGGAATGACCCATATATATATTTTTTTATGTATGCTACCACATAACTTTGGACCACGATAAACCATTTCTATAATTCGTTTTTTTTTAAGGAAAGGTGTTACCTCACAGGTGGTCCCATTCTAATTTGGTTTAAATCCCATCATTGGATCATGAAAAGATTAACGATAATCTTAAATTCTTATATGAGAATTGAAGTTGGTTTTGTTGTTTGCTTACAAACTACTTGTTCTTTAAATAATCTAAAATATCAGGGCCTTCCTCTACATAAATACACATGTATGATTTAAAATCTTTAGATGTTTTCTTAAAACTATTTACTTTTAAAAACTATAAACCTGGCTATGTACCCAGTACGGCGTAGCTCAATCAATTACCTCAGAAAAATTAATTTGTTTCTACTTATGCAGCAACTAACTTCAAATTGATGTATAATCACCTAGCAGCCTCATTGAGATAAACCAAATGCTTACACTTTTGATACATATCTTTACAAATAGTTCAATATTAGTTGTAAAATCATCTAATCATGAAGTGCAGAACGAAAGGATAACCAAATGGTTGACTTTAAAATTCTTTAATCCAAATGCGTTTTAAAGTAGTTGAAATCAAATGCAGAGTCCGATAATTGAGTGATGCCTAGGACATCGCCATGTTAAAGTCAAGAGTTCGTTCCAAGGAAGAAAGTCAGATCTTCAACTAGATGTGGTGGGTAAAAAACTAGTTGAACATCAATATTGAAACTGGTTTCTTTCCGTACTGGGTAGGTACTCAAATCGCAACCGTTGACTTACGATTAAGACCCAAATACGGCGCTTGTATACATTCCGCCATCGTGGACAAAATAAAAACAGCCGATTTGCCTTCTTTGTAATTATTGCATAAAATCGAATGTAAAAAAGCAAAATAAATATAAATGGCTTGGAATGAACACAAACTTAAATAAAAACTAATCCGAGTAAAAGCGAGAGAGCTTTTAAATAAGTAGTGGGTACACTATAGATTGCAACAACAATGATTTCGACAAAAAATAGCGATGGACAAACAAAACGAAAAACGAAACAATAAATAAAAGAGGCAACAACAACAATCGCACAAAACTTACACTCGAAAGTGTAACCAGAAAACTACAAATCGGCCAAAATTAGTAGAGATGTAGGAATAGCACGATTTAGGGCAAAAACGTGGTTGCAAAACCCATTGCAGGTAGTAAGCAAAAGAAACTCACACAAAGTAATTAGAAAGTTTTGATACATTTTTGCCTCCACTGCCAACTCAGGCTTCATCTCAGCTATGTAAAGTCAGAATTCAACTCAACACATCTACATTAGCAAAACATCTGTTTGCAAATTACACAAATATCAATTCGCTTAATAATATTTTACAAGTGCTTTGGCTTTGCAGTCAGTGCTTGCTAATATTCCAACTATTTGTTCCTTGGTTTTGCAAGTGTAACTGCTGAATATCGCAATAGAAATTTGATACCTTTGCAATTCGTTACTGCAACGGTTGTCGGTGACAGCACAAGCGATCTACATAATTGCTATTCTTACAGCGTAACACAAATCATAAAGGCTTTCTTCTTCTTATTTGTCACTGCAACCTTTTGTCGGTTTGGGTAGAGACCAAAAAGTTTATTCAATTGCTTCACTCCTGTGAGAATTTGCGCCAGCTGGTTATCCCGAGTGCAGACAGGTCCTTCTGCACTTGGTCCATCCATCGCGTTCGAATTCGTCCTCGCTTTTGTTGTCCACCCATGGGTGCGGAGTCGAAGAATATTCACCGGAGCGTCGTTATCCATGCGTACATTATGTCCAACCTAGCGCAATCGCAGTATTTTTATGCGCTTAATTATGTCCATGTCGTTTAAACGCTCATACAGTTCGTCATTCCATCTTCTCCGATACCCTTCGTCCACGAAAACAGGGCGTGAGATCTTGCGTAGAATAGTTCTCCCGAAAGCCCCCAAATCCTTCCCATCTTTGTTCGATATAAAGGCTTTAAGGAGTGCTAAAAATTTGGTATATCTTAGATATAAATCTATGTCGTTCCTGCCTTAGTAGTGGTTTTCTATACCCCACTGAGTCATGTAAACTCAACCTAGTCCGCAAAAATTAGCCTATCATAATATCACAAAATGTTATAAACAGCAATAGTTTTTCATATTCCACCATAGTTGATCCAAAGAGCAATATGCAGTTTTTTTGATTTCACTCACTTTTACTTTCCTTAAGTAATCCATTGATGAAGATAATGAAATTTTTGAAAATTATGCTACACCTAAGCGTTACAGTTCATCAACATAATTTCCAAATGTTGTTGAGGAACACCATTGGCTTTTGACTTGTTTATGTAATTGTTATCTACTTTTCTAAAAAATAAATAGCCTTCCAAACAGTTTGCAGATGAAATATGTATAAATACGCGATATATCTTATCTACTTGCATACATCCATACATATTTATTTATGAACATATGTAAATATATATTTAGAAGAAGCGATGATAAAATAGTGATTGCAGATAATGCGCATTATTTGCTACTTATATGTATGTACAAGGTGTTTTCATAACCAAATACGCCTTTAAAAAGTAAACAAGTAATTTTTAGCAAAAAAAACCGACTTAAAAAAAAAGTATATATATATATTTCATGATCCAATGATCGGATCTAAACCAGATTGGTATGGGACCACCTCTGAGACACTACCTTTGCGATGCAAAATTATCCGATTATCAAAATCTGTTGACGTGGTGCAAAGTTATGCGGTAACATACATAAAAAAAATATATTCCGACGAACTGATAACCTCCTTTTTTGGAAGTCGGTTAATAATAATAAGTGTTCGCTATGCAAAAAAAAACTTGTACAAGTTGGTACCAATTGTTACCAAATCGTGTTCGTTTGCCCAAAAACCCAGTAAAACTTGCAAGGAGAGAGCACAATTTTGACATTTAATTTGGAGGAGAAGTTGCAAATGCGTGCTGGGAAAATTTTTGCCAGCAAAAATTTGCAAGCAGGATTGTGGCACCCAGTTGCATTTTTGTCAACATTAATTTTAATCAACAAGTTCGTTCAATTTAAAAATGAACAATCTCGTTGCGATTTACTAATGAAAGAAGTATGTAAATATGTATTTATTCAATTAATTTAATAAATTCCAAACATTTGAAAGGTACTCGGCTGAAAAAGCTGTATTCGTAATCGGAACGCAGTCGACACCACTGCCGATATAGGAAATCCGACAGTGACTTCCACATAGAAATTGAAACGTAATTGTAAGAAAATAATATGGATAATGCCCTAAATATTTAATTTGGAAATAGATGAAGGTTTTTCCATAACTAAGTATTCTTTCTTAGAAATCGTTATTAAACATATGCACATATTCATATATCGATGGTATTTCAAAAATGGCCAATGCATTATGTACATATCCATATTACCTTGTGTAGTGGCTATCTATTGAATACATATTGTGTGTATATATTTTAAGTTTGATAAGATAAGTAGGTGAAAAATACCGCATAAAAATATCACCATTATTAGTAGCTCATGCTTATCGCTATTTGAAATTCAAAGATAGGAAATTATTGCGCCGAGTTCTTCGTTTTCTTTACTGGTGACTATGTTGTTAGAATTTTGGCCGCTAAATAAAAGAACTTCTTTTTAGAGATACTTATATGTTTCCATTGAGTCAAATTCTTGGAAAAAGTCGCAATTTTTCTTACTTTTAACCTTCTTAAACACATAAATACCAAAGTAAAAGGTTCTAACTAAATAATTAGAAACTTCATAGGAAAATCAAAAAAACAGTAAGTTCTTTCAGACTTTGAGTATTCGTATGGCGATGCAGAAGAGAGCAATTTAATGAAATGTTTAAACAAGCCATTACAAAAAACTACTTAGTATTATTTATTTGCATGTCACTCCCCTAAAACTCGTTAAAATCTTAATTGTTACGAAACCAAAGAATACAGTTAGTTTTAAAAATTTGGCATGATTCCACCAAATGGTGTTTAAAAGTGTTGAAACTATAGTTTCGTAACCACAAAACAGTCTAGAACATTTGCAAAATCGTTGTTATCGTTATCTACACAAAACGTTTACTTGAGGTATTTGCTAAAATTTGTTTTTAAACCCTTAAGCAGACATGTTTACCGATACCCATGTATGCATGTACTTATGTATGTTTGTACATACATATGTATGTACTGGACACCCTAATTATATACGGTAGGTGTCGGTCATATCATTACCACCTCATTCCAAAGTGATATTGTTTACCACTTAGTATGTTTATGTATTTATTTTTAAGAAATTTACCATTAAAATACCGTTTATTCTCCAAGTGCCGTTTTCTCATGTAGGCTTTTCAATTTATCTGCCCCTTAAACAGATTTTTTCAGAACAAAATTTGTGTTTAGAAGGCAGGTAAATTTTAAAATCTACTTGAGATAACGGCCCTATCAAACCCAATATAAACCCAAGTATAAAACTTTGTGATAAACTTAAGAAATGCAACTAATTTTCATCCAAATTTCAGGGTTTTTCTTATTTATATTTACTTAGGTACATATCAAAGTTTCAAACTATATACAAACTTCAGAAAAAATGCAACAAATTGTTATCAAAATTTCAAACATTTTAATCTGTAATGCGTTTAAAGTTTCTTAAATTATAGGAGTATAAAAAATCGTATGAATGATCTTATAACCACACAAAAATTCACATATGGGCGATTCCAGCGAACAGTCTACCGCGGAAAAAAATAAAAGTCCTATATCTAATTTATTTATGAGCCGATTTGGCTGCTTTTTATAATATATACTTATGTACTGTTTATGTAAGCAAAAATATTTTAGCCAAAAACGGGCTTGTTAGGTTGTTTCATATTAGGCTTGTTTAGTTGGAAAGTACTAAGCCATAGATTTGCAAAAAATAGAACCGGTGGTGACGATGATGTTAAAATAAAAAGTACGTTCGACATAAAATGCATGTTTTCTTCCCGTTAAAAATTCTTTCAAGAACAATATTAACAAACATTTCCAATATGTTTACTAATATCTCTAAATCGCTACTTCAGTTGTAATTTTTTTTCTGAATAAGGAGCCATTTGATTGCTATGCAAATCTAAAAAAAAATATTTTTAATTTGAATTTTGAATTTTTCAATCATATTTTTAACATTTTGTCGTACGATTGGAAATACTCATATGGACATATGTACAGTGCCGCAAACTACCGTACATAAAGATGATTTTCTTTAATTATTCACAATATTTTTCAAGTTAAAATTCGTTTTTTTTGTAAACTCTGTTTCTCTTCATGAGACTACCAATAATAATACCCAATTGTTTATTTTACCATTTTTTAACACCAGCGATTTTTTTATTGTATTTTTGGTGTTTTCAGGGGTCTATAAAAGATGGTTAATATTAATAACTGACTAATTAATTATTTGGGTATTATTATTGAAAGTCTCCTGAAGAGAAACAAAGTTTTCCGATCGAAAACTATAACATAACATAAAATACATTGAAAATTTGGGACGCTTTGAGCAACCTGTAAATATTTTTTGATTTCAAAACAAAAAAAAAAAACGAGGTATAATTTCGGTAAAGAACAATCCTAGGGGGTGAGGGCATTAAAATTCCGACAATACTTTTTTTTTGGACCACTCTAATGTACTTACTCTGGTGGCCTGATAATTAGAAACGATTTTCATATACAAGTTTTGACCATCTTTGTTTGATTATTAGTTTGAAATTTTTTTTGTAGGAAAATATACTTAGTGCATGCTACAACGAAAATCATATAACTCAAAGTTTTAAACTTTATACAGGATTTCTATAAAAAATTCGGGTGTGCAATTTTAGTATAATATTGTGCAAGTTTAGCTCAAAATTCTCGTTGACTTTTGAAAATTTGTTTTGCTGACTCCGGCTTAGCAACACCGCCAATAATAGAAATGCCCTTATCCCCATTTTTAACATTTTCTGAACACACGTGTTTAGAATAATTCCTAGTTCCCTTGATGTGTCAGTAATACCAATGTTTTTCATTCATTATGGCTCCCTATCTCAGAAATAAGATGCTGACCTCGTAATGGATTATTTCCGTCTAGCTTTTGTGTTCTGGCTGCATTTCATGCCTTTTTAAAGCGGTGATGTGAACCGTTTTCAGCTGTCAAAAACATTTACATTTCCTTGAGTTTTATTCCCAACAGATCACCTGCAATGGCCTGGATTCGTGGAGCTCCACAGGTGAAAGTACACCTGCTTTGCCCATTCTTGCTCTGTTAAAAACCTTACACGGTTGTTTGCCTCACTGTATGTACATAGTTAGTTTAGATTCGTACTAGCATTTCACAGACATTTTGGTTGCGTAATATATGCAAAAAAAAATCAAGTGCATGTCCGATGCTACAGGGTTCAGCTTGGTGCTGATGACCACTGATTGGTCGGCGCGAGTGGACATACATATGACTGCCATTGGCCTTTCATAAGCACCTGTATAAATTAAGGGCTGAGACATATTGATTTTTATGCACTTAAATACTCAAATACTTAAATTTATTTATGTACCTACTTACATACATATCGCCCACGATCTTCAAAAGTGACACAACTCAAAATTACACGTTGGTCATAAAATGCGAAAAACTATTTCTTAGCATATGCTAATCATATGGGCAAGGGAGATTTTACCTTAGGTTTTTTCAACAAATGTATAACAAAAAATGTTCTCCAGCTTTTGCTGAAAGGTAAATAAAAGCTCTGTGTACATTTTTAGTGTAGTAATTTCAAAAATTCCAAATTTTGAGTTGTGTCACTTTGGAAGATCGTGTGCGATATATGCATTTACGAGCAATGTATAGAAGTATGTACTTATGTATTTAGGTATGTACATTTGTTTACTGCCAACTGGAAACAATACATAAATAGTACATACATACACTTAAGTACCGCATTAAACTATTTGTGTTCTGTATTCAATTTTTAAAAATGTCGGTCTCTCATTGTTCTCTTTGATGGCTTATATTCAAAACGTTGTTGTTAGCTCTCATATTCCCCTGTTCCACTTTTCGAATACTTGTGAATTGTGACGCGAGGCTTGCCTTGAAAACATGCGCTTTTACTATTTCATTCACAGCATATGCAATACAAGATATTAGCATATGTACAATTTCATATTTGACTGCATATTTAGTACGCTCACATATCAAGCTAAATCACCTGTGAATCTTTTAAAGATGCTAATTTCTCTCATATACATACATATATGTTTTCACGTAAAGTGTATGTACCTACATATGTATATATATATTTATGTACATACATGTGTTAATTAAGCTTATTGATACACCTACCACAATGTGGGAAATTTGTGTATTTGGCGCTAGATTTAACATAATTTTGAAAATCTATGATAATATTTTTTATCAAATTTACTCTTCGACAGCAAATGCCTCATTACACCGTGACGCGTGTGACATATAGTTACTTAAACTTATATTTTAAGTTTCAAAACATAAGTTATAGTTGAAAATGATTGAAAATTATTATTCTAAGTAAGGTTTAGGTGCTTGGAGTTGTGTTTAAAGAAGAAAAAAACATTCGAATATATTCAATCCAAATGAGTAGTAACAATTGGAATGTTGTTGTTGTGGCAGCACCGCTCAACCTCCCGGTAGCTTCGATAATATGGTGTTGTGTTCTTTCACCGCCAGCATTCGGCTTTCTTCGTGGATATGATACTCGGACGATATGAGGCAGCCTGTAGCCGTACGTAGAGCTGCGTTCTGGCATGTTTGTAGATTTCTCCACTGCGTGTTACTCGTTTCTGCCGATCACAATGGCGTTGCGCAATTAAGCACGGGCCAGCCGATTGTCCAGCTGCCGGCTAGGATTTGTTCCTTGCTCGTAATTTATTATAGGTGGCTGAGGCGTGCGCGAAACGTAGCTCCCAGGATTTTGGAGTGGTTGGTCGTCGGTAATTTGGCGCCGTCGACGAAAATGTCTTGTTCGAGTTTCATCTCCTTGGGTAAAGAGCGTAGCAGTATAGGGGACGTTTCTGGCAGTGAAGAAATTTGACAGAAGGCTTTCGATGTTTGGGCCGTTGCCATTATCGTACAGTCATCAAGTTGACTCCAGATGGTGGCGGCGGGAGTTTTTCCATGTAGAGATTAAACAGTGTCGGAGAAATCAAACCGTATTGAGAGAACCCCTGTTAAATTCTACATATACGGCTTGGTCTTGGCGATACGAAATTCGACGAGTCCACATCGTCTTGGCAGAGAGTCGCGCGTTTGACCTTGTCGAATGCCTTCTAGCTTGAAATGCTTAGGGAGGAGTAGTCTTTGCACTGTACGAGTTTCCTGCGTCCGCCTGTCTTAAGAAGGGCAATTATCCTCACAAATTTTCCACATCTCGGGGATGATGTGGGTTGAAAGTGACAAGTTGAAAGCTTTTTCAACATCTTCATAGAGACTCCGTCTGGGCCTATCGCCTTGGATACCTTGGCGCTGTGTGAAATGAATTTCCAGCAGAAGAAGCGCGCGACAACCGTGGATCTCACTTTGTAGTGCTTGCTCTGCTGTTGAGATCCCAGATCTTAAGGTGCTCATTCTATGTTTCCCTAATACGAGGACCAACCTGATAAACCGCAATACAACCTCAGTAAGATACAACGTCTGCAACAAATGGTGCTACCTGAAACGCTGCTCAGGGCTTTTGCATCTTCGTAGGTGGTGGACCGTCTTCACTGCAGCCTGCTGCCCAACCGCCCGACAATATCCTGCGCCAATGCCACCGGTAGTAGCCCAACACACACGCCGACACATACACCAACGTAACCACCTTTTGTAATACCAGCGATAAGACCACCCGGCCCAAGACCAACACGTCGAGCACCGAATGCACAGCAAGCAGCACATGTATCGCTGCCGAAATAAAAATTTTGTTGCGGCGATCCAGAAGACCAAACTCCGGCTCGAGTCTTCAGAGTCAGGATGAGTTCAACGTCTTCCGAAGAAATAGCCTTCACGGCGCTAGAGGCGGCCTCGCCTTTATAGTGCATAACGCGGTTTAATAACGGCTCATTACCCTCGGAGTTGATTCAAACGACCCATTCATTGCACTCAAGCTTTGGCAATAAAGTCGAGGGATACTGACCTGGAGATCGCCAACGTCCAATCTGGGCAGTACAATGCTAGCTGAGCAAATAAACGATTTCACGTTCGCCACTATAAACGCGGCGCATCCCCCAGGTCTAGGGTGACTATAACAATAGCTATTGCATTGGATGGCAACCAGTGCTCACGCTCGCATCAGACCATCTGCCCATAGTAGTCGCGATAGACCAGTCGAGGGATTTTATCACATCCGAAAAACGTACGTTTTTAAACACACGAAAACCCGTTACATTTTTTTTAACTCAAGGGATATTTGAAATTTTAGCTGTGACATTAAATGACTATCATCAATAAGAAGAGATTCTCGTCGGAAATTATAGATTCTGTATTTACTTGTATCCTTAGTAGATTTCCGCATTTTTCGCTTTTCCAGCAACTCTTTAAGGTCAGCACGGATTGAAATCTATATAATCTAAAATAGAATCTACTTCTCCAATCTAAATTTGAATGTACATACATACATATAATTACTTTTGTAATCACTTGACTAAACTTTGTTTTGCTAACAATTCAAATAATATTACAAAGTTGCACTTACTGAAAAGCCTTTTAGCACAAGGAGACATGCTGGCGACTCAAATTTTTGGCAATGTTGCAAGTGCACCAATTTCTTTACTAAAAAAGAAAACAACGTTTGCCTGCAAGGTCAGCAATCATACTACATACTACATGCATACATTTGTCCATAACGTTTCGTACAAAATGTACTGCACACACATAGAATCCAAGCTGGCGAAAAACAAGA
>NW_016171469.1:0-4794 GCF_001687245.7 Rhagoletis zephyria
TTTTTTTTTGTAAATATTGTAGTTTTTTGATAGCTTCTATTAAAGACATGCAATGTTAGAAAAGTTGAGACTCATTGACTTAAAATAGTTATAATCATCATTCTATAAAAAAATAAACTTTTTAAGGAAGCTCTAATTTTTTCATTACACACTCGCCAACGTTTAACTAGCGCCCTCCAAAAACATTTCATAAATCGCGGAATAATTGAATGTAAGTAGTTTATGGCCTATTACTGAAATGTTTATTATCTCGCCAAATGGCAAGCGCTCACGTAACTACATAGATAACCAAGTGTGTGCGTATGTGCACATAGTTTTAACGTGTGCGTGCGCTCATCGCATTTGAAGTAATTGAAAATTGTCAAACTGCCGCTGCATTGTTAAATAGAGCTAAATCACCACAGCTAAATTACCAAAGCTGAAAATAGCACAGCCTTACATGCGGGTAAACCTAAAAGTTTGCGGTAAAATATAGAAAAAGTACAAATTTCATTACAACAAAAACGCTTTATTGTTTTTCAAAACATTCGCCTTTGAGTTCTATACATTTTTGCTTTCGAAGAAATCAGTTGAGGAAATTTTTATTATTATTATTTTTTACTTGCGTAATCCCGTCTTCGGTGGAATCCTCGACCAATTAAAATCGACCCTACCCGCACTTAAAATCGTAAAAAAATCACAGCACGAAAATTTTCACGAGAAATTTAAATTTTTTTTACAAAATGGATTTCCTTGAGACACTGTTACATCAAAACTACTTGGCAGAATTTTCATCTGCCAGTGTTGTTTACCTTAACCAATGGCAGATGTTTGAAAATCCTGGTGCAACATAAAAAAAACGCCGTCAAATATTTGTTTCCATCAACTTTTAGGGTTGTCCTTACATACACGTATTCTCACATATCTAAACTCTAAACGTGCCGGCGTCTATATGGCATTTCATTCAAAAAGCGCATTGCATGACTGTTTGCACGACTGTATGCCACCGATAAATTTAATGAATTTCCAGCAAAAAAAAAAAAACGAAAATAAAATTGACTACTCGTATGCATAGCAGACGCACAATAATTGCTGGGATATTAAAATTGCATTTTAATGAGCTTCTGTGCAAAAGTCTGCTGCGTTAATCGGTGCTCGTGAATAATTTGAAGCATATTAACAGGCGCAGTAAAGCACACGCGTGTATAGCAAAAGTGAAGCCTGTGTGCCTGGGTGTCTGGGTGTGTGTGTGTGTGTGCGTTTAATAATGCGACAGCCGTTGTATCTGTTGATTTATTGACTGAACTAAATCACTGTCAGGAGCGCGCGTTCGTTCCTATGGTGCACTAAGGGAATTTTTATTTTACACTTAAAGCGAATCGACTGAACTAACAAATCGCCCAGCTACTGTCATGGCTCTGCTTGTGCTGCTGGTAGATATGTATGTATTGCTGGCTGAAATGCAACTGTACTTGCAATTCAGTTTAATTGCTGTTAATGTACTTTAGCATACCAAAGCTGCATTTTGTGGCAAATTTTCAAACAATTTAAAATGCTCGCTTCCACAATGGATCACTACTGGTGCTTACCCAAACAAAGGCTGATTGGTGGATGTCACCAAGCATATTAGTGTGTCTAACCAAAAACTCATCATCATATACATCAACCAAGTCTAATATTGCGTAATGATTCGAATGTACACACATATATATGCATATATGTATTGTAATGATAAGATTTATTTATTTACGTACTATATGCATGGGTGTGAATGCGCTATGATTTTAGAAGAGTTCACAATAAAAAAGTGACACATCACTGCAAAATCGTCGGCCCAATAATTTGCCCTTCACTTAGTCTACATAAACAAAAAAAAATAGTTGATGCCTGACAGTCCAAGGTAGGTGGTAGTGAAAATTACTAAAGCGAATGGAAAGCGGAAGTGGAAGAAATGAACGGTCCCATCAGGAGGAGTCGGCCCAGTCTATATATCCGCAACAACTGTTTAAGGCAGGGACCAAAAATAACTGTTATCTCGAATCTACAAATTGAAAACGTTGCCTGAATTCTGAAATTTAACGAAAACGTGGTTTTATAACAGTTATTTGTTGAAAAATATTTTTCATTCATTAGTAAAAAGCTCTCATTGTGTACAGTAGCGATGGGCATTTTCTGCACATACGGGCAAACACTGTACAGGCTAGATGTTACCTTAATTGATAACATATGTGCCTGTGTCAAATTTCAGGACGTTAGCTTAAGCGGTTTTTATATGTATAGATATCTATCCTTCTCCCAGTGTATAAGAATTTCAGAAAAACTCAACCTCAGCGCCACCTATCGTGTAATTTTTTAGTCCAAATATTTATTTTTTTCAATTGGCTAGCATACATATGTTCGAAATATGATCCAAATTGGCAAGTAAATGCAGTCTTTAGAATTATCCCGACTGCAGCGGCACAGTAGTGACCAAATTAGTCGGACCGTATAGTTTAGTGGAATGCAATACACGGAAAACTCTATGAAACTGTGAAATCGTGACGTCTAATATTTCTTAATTTTTCGGCATCAACAATAAAAGTTATGATTTGTTTTTCAAGCTGGAAACCTTCCACACACACAGAAGTACCAAAAAAATACTTTTTATAGAACCCAAATCGGTTGAGCTGTTTGGTAAGGCATCACTATAACTTATAGCTTCCATACAACTGATTTTTCAGATATGTGGGGTTTTACTATGAAACTCCTTCATTTGGACGGCGTACTTTTGATTTTGCCAAGAATCGTAGATCAGAGGAAGATTATTCTCAAAAAACAAGTCCGACTAGGAGTAAATTTGAAATTGTTCGTTCTTAAATATTTAAATCTTTTCTATCTTAAACTTTCTAAAACCATCAAAAATTGTGATTATAGTCATGAAAATAGAATTTACTCAAATAAGATCTCACTTTGCGCTGTAAATACCCAATTGGTCATCTAGAGTTTTTTTTTTAATCTTTTAACTGAAAGGAAATAAATTCATGCAGAAAAATACACTACACAGTTCAATCTATGGTCATTAAAATTTGCAAGGGCTTATCATATCAAAGCAGTTGATTGAAAAACAACACCTTCATTATTTAATTTTTGTTTTTATATTTGTTAATTTTCTTGTTTTGCATTTGCTCAATTAACATTCCTGCAAAATATTCAATGATTGCCAACTCACCTCACGACGTTAGCTCATTGCAGTAAGATTTAATCAACGCTGTAAGCAACAATATACCCAGTGGGGAATGGATTTCTTGTGAGTTCTGGATTCTATAACTGTTTAATATGTAATCAGTGATCTAATGTATCCAAAAAGTCGCAGAAAATTCACCCACTTTTCTTAGGACATCGCCGTTGGAAAAATAATGCATTTTCGAATGTGAAAACGGCTTTTTTATTGATTGTTTTTTTTCGATTACCATACATTACATATTCCCACTATATACTATGTACGCATGTAAGCCTACTTCCCCAAGCCATTAGATCGCTGCAAGTAAGTTCTTTGAAAGCTTGCAGCAAGATTACTTGCGTAATGGATATGGAGTTGAGTAACGGAATTTTCTTTCACCAAGCTGTTTGCTCACTTACTTCTCTCCACTGCATTCGTTTGCGTCCGTTTCTGAGGCTTCCAGTCTTTGCATTTGCATTTGTGTTGACACTCACTTATTGTAACTGTGCACAGTTACATAAATATGTATGTATGCATGTATATTGGCAGCTGTTACGCAATATTATCCAAACGCCACACCTCCGTTAGTGAATCATGCCATTGGGAAAATGCTGCGTACAAACCTCTGGCCATTATTTCCACAGCTTTGAGCGAGCGCTGCACAAGCTTAATGAAAACATTTTGTTGTTTATTCTGTTTTTCGTGACTCTTTCAGCGTTATACAATTACAGAAGTATATACATATGTATTTGTTGTTTTTTGAGCTGTTGTTCTTTTTTTCGATGTGTTGTTTATGAAATCAAATGTATCCCCCTTTGTTTTTTACAAGTAAGCTTCTCAGCTCCTGCTGTGCCACTCAGCTCTCAGCCCTTGGTCCTCAGCCCTCCGCCGGTTGCATAGCATACGTACCTGCTGCTGTCTGATGCGTCTGATGTGTTCATTGATTGGCAGCATTGTTTGTTCTACCTCAGTTGGATTTTTTACGTTTATGCATTTGTCATGCTGAGATTTGTATTTTGTCCGTAGTTTTTTTTTGTTTTTTGTTTTTGCTTTTTTTGTGTGCATTGTTTTTGTAAAAAACTTCATTCAATTGAAAAAGTTTAAATGGATTTCGAATCACTGGTTATCCTGTGCGCTCAGTCGACACGTGCCCAGTCATAGCCATATGCCACGTTGCAGTTACGTACAGTTTGATGTAAAAATCATTTTTTTTTGCTTTTAATTTTTTTGCGTGCCATTACACTTATTTTTTTTTATTTCGTTGTCTCTTTTTGTGTTTGCATTTTTTTACTCACAGTATTTCGTTTAGCAATTCATCATTTCCATTCAATTCATCAAACTTTAAATTTGAACAGGTGTGAACTGTAAAATGGTACTTCAATTTAATACACTAACAAATTTCATGCATTCGCAGTCGATGTAGAATTCAAATTTGATTTGACGTTTCATTGCGTAACTCTCATAAAAAGTAGCGAGATTAAATTTTGTAAAAAAATTATATTTATCAAGTGTTAATTACCCAAAGGTAAATATGTTTTTATACTGTGCATTTCGATCATACTTTTTTCCCCATAGATTCAATATAATTGATTTAAAATGAAATTAATGTTTTTTTT
>NW_016171469.1:5278-14394 GCF_001687245.7 Rhagoletis zephyria
GTTTATGACAAAATTTTGGAAAATGGGCGTAGCACCGCCCACTTGTGATCACATATATGTATCTCGCTAACCGTTCTAGCAATTTGTACCAAGCTCGGTATGGTTATTGTGCTTGCCACATAAAAGCAAACCGTTGAAAATTGTTGAAATCGGACTAAAATTGAGGCCGCTTTTCATATAACGGTAAATTTCAGATATGCTTGAAATTTCAATATTTCGAAATTTAAGGACGCTAATTTACTTAAAATGTATGCACCCCGGCTTATCATGTAGCGGTAGCTTTCGGAAAGGTGGAAAACATATATTTAATACTTGCGCCGCGTATTTAATGTTCGGCTCCGCCCGAACTTAGACTTTCTTACTTGTTTTTTTTTTGTTGAGGGTATTGCGCATTTTCTTCCATATAAAAATAGATTTTGTTCATACATACGTTTTATTGAAGAAAACGCTGAACACCCTCGCAAAAAAAAAAAAAAAAATTCTAGAAAGTCAACGGTAATTTGTAGTGATTTTAAACTTCACTTTATAATGGGCTACAAAACTGCATATTCAAAAATTTTCTTAAAATTCTGAATAAAAATTTTGAAGTTTTCATGCATTTCTTTTGATTAATTTTTGCGAATTTCGTGCAAAGTTTGCGAGATTGTAGAATGAGCTATGTTTTAAATAACAATTAACGAAGGAGATTTATGTTGAAAAAAAAAATTATAATATTGTGGAAAAACTAAATTACGAATACTTCTTTGAGTGACTGTACATACTTTCATTAATGCATGCTGCTGTCAATAGTGTAGTTTATCATTCGATTATACTTTAATTTATTAAAATAGCCATTTAAAAAGAATTCAATAAATTTATAATTAAATTAAAACGTCAAAGTTCAATGGAAGAACAAAACCTTTCTAATTCATTAAAAGCTAATTTAAAATGATAGATTCAATGCGATTTCGATTTCTTTTACAACACAAGGCCCTTACGAAAAGATAATCGAGTTAGAGTATATATGTATGTATAGGAGCGTTGTTACACAGAGCTGGAAGTATTAAGCTAACATTTGCTAACTTCAATTTCTAAAAGCAAAACTAAATTTCACAATGTGTTCTTTACGTTGCACTAAAATATCAGATCCACTCCTAGGTCCTGATCCAAGGTTGGTTGGTTGGCAGAAGTGTCACCTGAGCACTTACCCAGCACCCAATTTACGCTGAATGCAAAATTTTGATACGCTTTATCTGGGATTCGTGATACATAGTATCTGTTTTCATGATTTGCCAGTATCGTCAAACCACCTAGATTTGTCGATGAACCTATTATCTTAGTAATAAAGCATTTTGAAACCTTTTGAATGGCGCATCTATCCAGTGTGTTATGCCTTCTGCATACCAATTCTGGGCACTCGCAAATATAATTAGGACCGTCTCCCTAATAATAATAATAATAGATTGGCGCTTACACATATGTTAGTGTTTGGCCGAGCTTCTCCTCCGACTTGTGGCGTGCGCCTTGATGTCGTCACACAAAGCGGAGGGACCTACAGTTTTACGCCGACTCCGAACGGCGATTGTATTTTTTTTTATGAGAAGCTTTTTTTCATGGCAGAAATACACTCGGAGGTTTGCCATTGCCTGCCGAGGGACGACCGCTGTTAAGAAAAAAACCTTTTTTCTATATTTTTTTTTTGCGATGTTGCTTTGGCCAGGGCTTGAACCCAGGTGCTGATGAGTGAAAGCGCGCACTGCTTATCACTACACCACAGCGGCCGACCGTCTCCCTAATTTCCTCTAAATTGTAGCTATGGCAGCGTGGGATGTACGAAAGGCCAATTTTGTCGGCATTTTCATCAAGGACTAATATCCTGCATATATGTATGTATTTCCTCGACCGCAGCCGTACGTTTATATTCCGGCAGGTTATGCAATTCACTTCCCAGTGAATCAAGTGAGTCAAGTTCGCATTGAATTAAAATGGGCAGGGGTTGAAATTCACTCGGAAGTAAATTCCAGAATCTTCCCGATTGTAAATGTTTTTGCTTTAGTCTTTTAATAAGTCCAAGTGGACAATTTATTGTTTAACAATTAAATTAAAATTATTTTATAATCAATGCCATCATATCCGCCATACTTTTAAAATTATATTCAAATTATTTAAAAAATAAATCACTTATTACATCGGGTAATATACGTACATATGTACATACATGGGTATCAACCGAAATGGGTTTAAAAAGCTTTTTTTTCTTAACTGAACCAAAGGAGGGTTGCCACCTGTCAAAAAAATCAAATTAAAATTGAATCAAGGTAATTAGGTAATATGTATCACCATATGGGTGTCAAACGAAAGCGGTTTCAGAAAGAAGTAGTTTAAAAATATTTTGAAGAGGGTTGTCACATGCTTGAAATGTTGAATTTAGTTTACTTACATACAAGATTTATGAAATATCCAAATATGGAGGTCAAACGAAGGAGTAATAAGAAATCTTTAGTTTGAACGTTAAGAATATTTTTGAGATGTTTGAAGAGGTTTGCCACCTGTTTAAAAGTGAATTTCAAGTTATTGTATAAGTTGAGTGAATTACTAAAATATGGGTATCAGCCGGAGGGGGTTTAAAAAATTTTTATTACTGAACTGTATTCGGCGGGGTTATCACATGTTTGAAAATTAAAATTCCACTTAATTCATCAGTTAATTAAAATATGTATCGCAATGTCCGACGAAGGAGAGTTAACAAGGATTAAGCTTCAAAATACTTTTGAAGAGTGCTGCCACCTGTTTGAAAAGTTTAATTTAATTAGCTAACACAAAAAGTATATGAAATATGAAAAATACTTTAGTTTCAAATTTTGGAATGCTTGAAGCGGGTTGCCACGTGTTTAAAAAGTTACATTCAAATTATTCAATAAGTTGGATCAATTATTAAAAAAAAAGATAAGAATCAATCGAAATGGGCCTTTATTTCTAACCTTTATTTAGGAGGGCTGCCATGTGTTCGAACAATTTAGTTCAGATTAGTTTATCAGTTAATTGAAATATATGTGTATCACAATGTCATACGAACGAGATTTAAGAAGATTTTAGTTTGAGAAGGAATTTCAAAAATGAGCGGTAAAATTGAAGACCTTAGCCTTTTCAACGGTATAGGCTGATTCGAAATTTGATGAAATTAAAAACCTGTACTATGCGAGACCTCTCTTCATTAAGAAACGGCTGCACGGTTGTAGATGAAATACGACACTCGGATCTCTTATAACTCTGACTAACATTTGGAATATTATTTACATTTTTGAAATTAAATTTTGGGCATTTTAACATCATGCGGGTTCACTAGTTATTGTTAAATAGCGAATGGAGCGTAGGAAGGTCCAAAGTGAGGTGGCAATGTACAGCACTATGCGCATAACCGTTCGTAGGGGAATTCTGAGGTGCTGCATGAATGTTTGTATGTATGTATGTAGATATTAAGCAGACGTTCCACCAACAAATGCCGTGTTATGCATATGAAACCATATTGGGTGAGTAGCTTTTATTTAAAGGGCCAATCGTTGACTAGGAAAAATTATGCTATTTGTAAGAACTTTTTGTTTTATTTGTTTGACGATGGTTTGTGGAGGAAGTAACCAATATGCCGCATAGGTAGCTGCCGTTTTCGCTATGACTGCTTTAGTATCGATATGTGCCAGTAAATTCATAACTTTGACTTAAATCCAATCAGATTAATGACGCTGCGTATGTATGTACACGTTTCAGTAAGCTTGCTAGATACATACTTGCGGCTAATGCTTCGTTGCTCACAAACCAAACTACAAATTAAAAAGTCCAAAAAAAGTAAAAAAAAAAAAACTGGAGCTTAACGAACTCTAAACAGGAAGCTGAAAAGTTGAATAATGGCCTAGGCTAAGCACCCATACTTGGTTAGTCAACGAAATGCTGCTTTGATTTGTTGATCCGCCGCCGAATTAAGGCCACACTCAGCAGCAGCAGCCAACAAATGCACGTCCAGATGCACGCAGTTTGTTTGAAAATAGAAAAGTAGAGAGAAAGAAAAATTTTCACAGAGATTTGTGTTGCTGGCAGTTGTCCTGGCAACTGTTTACACACACCCGTGCATACACACAAATTTCGTTGCAGGCGACGAGGGCACTGTTGTCTGCTTTTGGTGGCGGTGCATTTAAGTTTATTTCTTTTGTAAATTCATTGCGGCATACGAGAGTCTGTCATAAACATGTACAACAAAAAAGGAATCAAAAAAAAAAAAATTGGTTGCAATGAAAATAAAAGTAAAGGAAGGCGTGTTGGACAAAGCAAAGAATTGCATGCAAGATGTATGTAAATAGGTATATGTATGTATGTACGTGAAAAAGACAAAAGTTTTCGAAAAACAATAGATGCTGTATGTAAAATTTCTATGTCTATGCGTATGTGTGGTGTGAATAGCTTTTTGTGCAGCAGACAGAGCAGAAGTGAAATTTTTCCAACTGAAAAAACAGCAGTTCTCGAGAGATCAGTAGCCAGCCAGACACACATACGCACTTGCACACTTAAATAGCCAATTGTCACATGGCAAGCAAACAATACAAAATTTTAACTACATATGTACATACCTATGTAAAACAAAAACACAAAAACCACAGAAAAAATAATTCTTAGGCAAGTGAAGCAAACAATAGACGGAGACCGCACACACTGGCCACAATTGCGGTAACGGTATTGTGGTGTTGCTGTGGCAATTGTTTTGCAATGGCGTACATACTTATATAGAACATGTGTTTATGTATTATAAATACATAGCTAAACAACATACATATGTACATACATATATTAAGCCCTAAGCGCCAAAAAAACGTAAGCGATATTTTCTCAAAATTTTCTTTTTGATGCAGCAATGCATCTATGTAGATACTCTTGGAGCATTTCTGCAGCAAAGATAAAAATTTAAAATAAAAAAAATATCGCTTACGTTTTTATGGCGCTTAGGGTCGATATGTATATGAACGTCTATGGGCGTCGACTGCATTTAACTAAAACCCTGTAAAATATATTTCACGAATGAAACATAAAAAACGTGTGATGATATTTCAAAAGTCTCGAGAGTATTTTGAGTTTGGCATGAACTATATTTAAAACCTTTCTGGGAACGTAAATTAAAAAAAAAATATCGAACGTCAAATAGAATCTGTTGATTATTTTCAACTATTTTTTCAAAAGACCCTACGCCAATTTCAAGAAAGCAATTTAAGTGAAAAATGATGTTAATTTTTTTTTAAATTTTATATTAAAATTTGATAAAAAATCATTTTCCATTTAAATTGCTAGTGAAACCGGCTGTAAACGTTAATGCCGAAAAAGTAAAAATCATTCAGAAAATTAGAAAAAAAAATCTGGAAGTCAAGATAGGTCATGAAAAATGCGACCTAAATTTTAAAAGCTTACAAGAATAATAAAAAAAAAAAAAATCCTAAGCGATCCAGAAACAGCCAAAAATCCTAAACAATTCACAGAAAATGCGGCAAAGTTGCCGCAAAAGTAAGCTCTTGAAAAAATTTTTTGTAAATCTCAGCGTAAAGCATAAAAACTATTATCAGGGCCAGTAATGGTTAGGACTAAAAAAAAACACAATTCTACCGTTGAAATTGAATTTGTATTATTTCTATAAAATTAGCCCTTGTTTATAAATTTGCATTCTTTCGATCAAGAACAACCGCTATGTTTGGGTTTTTATTTTTCGATAAATTTCACTGTAGCGAATTTAAAATGAAACAAAAAAACGCTGAGACACATAAAATTTATTTTGAGTTGTAGATTACGCATATAATTTTTCCCAAGATATTTTCATTTTAAGTTTGTATTGCGAATGAAGAAAAATACAAATTTTAATATGGAAAATGTTACACATACGCCATCGACGATTATGTGCGAGTAATGGGCTGTTTTTGCTTACGCGTAAAAGCACATTTAGCGCATTTAGCTCTAAATGCTACTCTAAATGTACATTTATCCATACAAAATTCGTCACCTAAATGCAACTAAATGCAACTCCATTTTTGCATTTAGAATCTAAATGCTAAAAGCAACCCTGTGATCTTCCAAAATTTCCACGATTCGAACATGGTTTAATGAGAAAAAGTGGCAACATTGCTTTTTCGAGTATACAGTCGCTAGCTGAGTTTCAGTGATCGCCGATCGTTTATTATTTTACATTATTTGGATAAAGAAAAGTTACTCAAATTCTACATCGGTGTGATGCTGATAGAAATCTGGATTAATTTCTGATCAACTCTCTTTGTTTTGTTTCCTAATTAAGTGTGGAAATTATAATTGACAGCACCGACAAATGAATATATACACAAACAAGTGTTCGGTTATGGTTAAAACAATTCAAGTTTTTGTATTGAATTTTCGGTTTAGAATTTTTTTTTCCTTTTCAGTAGGGGTTTTTGCACATTATCTTTTCCGTGAGAATTTATCGTAATAGATACGGATCTGAATAAGCGACTGGAACACGGCTGTTTGTCAAAAGCATATGGCGTATGAGTCGCGTAAATGTACATTTGCTAAATGCGATAGCATGAACGCTCTTCGAAAACATATGTTCGAAAGTGCTAAATGTTGCATTTTAAATGCAGCAAAAACGCTGCATAAGGCCATGTACGACATGGCGTATGAATAACATTATTTCTTGCTTCTATTTTACTCTTAAAATTATTACACATTTTAATTTCACCACCCAAATGGAAAATTGGAAATGATCTGGTTCGTTGGTGATCAATTACCAGAAGCGTAAGAAGATGTAGTCATTACACCGGATTTTCTAGGGGATGCAGGTTTAATAACTATTCAATTCTATAATTACAGACGGGCAGAAGAAATTGGCGACCAAATCGAACCGGATTTGCTGTATGATGATAGTTACACGGATGAAAATGAAGTATTAAATAATTTACAGTTATAATAAGTTTTTACAATATTGTAAGTTTGGTTGATGGCGCATCTCACAAGCGAAATAATTTTTTTAAACCGTCAGATTAAGAAAACCTTTCCAGATAATCGTCAGTTTATGGAATAGCACGCCCAGGGCATCAAGATAAACTTTCTGTAAGAAAATTTGACGCGCTCGAGTAAATCCAAATGGCGATTTTTTTGCATCTTCAAGAAGCCGCCACGAGCTTGCGCTATATTTGAATCGTCGGAATATTGAGTGGGAGCTTTATTCGAGCACACTTAACTTCCCTTGTGAATATCTGACGCGCTCGAGTAAATTCCCACCCCCACCATGCCAACCGGCTGATTATAATATATCCGTCATCAGAAACACGTTAGATTTATTCACTACTATTTATATCTATATGTTTTTCTTTTACATTTTCGGAAGCCTGTAGATTCTCCACCCAAATAATAATAATACCGCCACTTATTTGCTCTCGCGCACGTACATAATTCTTTTACACTTGCCACTTTTCAATGTGTTCGCGGTAGAAAACTTTCATAATCAGCTTAAACAGCCGTAGAAGAATTAAAAAAAAATGGTTTTATGATGGACATTGCCCCACAGGACGGACGCCTTTGGCTAAGCAAATACAATCTCAGTTACATGTCCCTACATGTAAATATATGTATGTATGTACATATGTGCGTTTGTATATATGTATGTATGTATATAAGCTCTAGCTCATGCATGCTTGTTCGTGTCCTTTATTCGTCGTCGTGCATTGACTTTTAATGGTAAAAGCTTAGTGCTACTTTGTGGCATTATCCTTTTTCAGCCTGTTGTTGGCTCTTTTAGTGGCTTTTGTTTTATCACCAGCGCCCATACATATATCAGCTCAGCAAGTTATGAATTTAAGCTGCACAAAAGGACCAATGTTTTTAATTCCTTGGCTTTTTGCTTTCCTTTTTTTTCTGTGCAGTGGGTAGTTGTGAATGGCAAGTGAAAAAACATTATCACATTTAACCCTTCATGCTATAGACTTGTAGACAAGCTTCTCAACGACGTTATCTCTACTAATTTCTTTCATTCATTCCTTCATTCGTTTTTAGTTTTTGTCATCCACTTTCGTAGATTTTTTTTTATTAGATTTGTGCCCTTCTAAATGCCAGAGCTGATAGTTTAATTGCTAATACCTTGTATGACTCAAAAAAAAAAAAAAGAAAAAAAAATTTATACACATACCTGTGCAAATGGAGAGCGCGCAGCTGTAAATATTTATATACACATGTGCGTATGTAGCATGTGTGAGTTGATCTACCTTGCCATGCTCTCTAACATACGCGTGCAGCTTTACATTTATTAAACTTTAAAGGACACACTTAAATATGTGTGTAGATATATATGTATGTATGTCAGTATATACATACTATACATATATCGTATATGTATGAACATGTAGAAGTAACTTTATTATATGTATGTATGTGTATGCATTTCATTCGCTAGTTCCCACATTCCTCTACTACTTTAACTAGCTGGCAGTTATGACTGTAGTGGTTAGTATTTATTTGCAGTTGCCTAGGTGATGGACTTTATGAATTATCCCTGTGGCTTAACTTTGCTTCACAACGGGTATAATTAAGAGAATTTGTAATAACAAAAAGTTAAATTGTTCAAACAAGTGGACGCAATATAAGCTTTTTTGTTCTATTTTACTTATTTGCTCGGTAGGTAAAAATTATAAAAAATTTAAAAACAGCAATTAATTCGAAACTAAAATTTTACTATGCTTTGTACATGTTTCTTAATTTGTGTTTTTTTTATTTATGTAATATTTAAGTACATACTTCTATAATGAATAAATTTCGGAAGATTGGTCTCTCTTTGTAATTTGCTAAATCGGCAGGATGGGAGATCCTCTCGATGGTTCGTTGGACGTTTAAGCCGCTGTTGTTGGATTTTCCCGTTGCGCCCTGGAACATACCTTAGATAAGTAAATCGGATTCTAGGCACCAAGAAAAGTTGTCTTTATGAAGCCATGTAGAAATGTTGGATTTTGCTGGAAACGACTACGTAGAATGAACATTTGGGTCTGTCCAAATTTGGTAGGACTTCTGCATCCCGTCAGAGGCAACGTGTTAAAATGATAACAAACAAGTAAGAAAGTCTAAGTTCGGGCGGAGCCGAACATTAA
>NW_016171470.1:0-14394 GCF_001687245.7 Rhagoletis zephyria
GTCTATTTCCGCCGATATGCGTGTATAAACCCTCCTCAAAGTCTAGCCAAAAAGCCAGCAACTCACACAACAGGTTCCCCAGAGCAATTCGCTCGAGAAAGTGGTACCCGGAACACGTAATACGCGGCACACAGCACAACAATCCGCCGAAACAGGCAACCCGGCCCAAAATTACCACCGTAGAAGGCAGAACCCCCGAGCGGCAGTGCAGGAGCCCAAGAATTACCCTTAAAACGGCCACAGGAGCTTAAAAAGACCAACTGGTCCGAAGGTAATTAGTTTCGGACTAGTCCCAAACTTGTCCCAACTGGTTCCCGGACTGGTCCCCGACTAATTACCAACTGGTCCCACGAACTAGTTACCAACTGATCCCAAAGTGGTTACCAACTGGTCCACCTATACCTCAAGTGGTCCACAAGTCACGTCACTTACAAAGCATTCGATTTAGTTGACAATAGTCAAACNCATCTAGATGTCATCTACCTCGCCCTATTCACTATGCTTTTTTATAGGAGCTTTTCAAAGCTTTGCTTTGGTGTCGGACACACAACATTGAAAGCTTCTGGATCCACAACATTGAAAGTTTCTGGAACACAACATTGCAAGTTGATAAAAGCGTTGTAAAATAAACCGCTTCCTCGATATACGGTTTAATATTTACGGTCGAATATTGCAGCTAAACTTCAATCTGCTATACCAAATGCTATATAGTTATGTTGATCATTTTGATGTTCTTATATTTGCTCGATATTTGTTTTTCCGGGAAATTCTGGGACACGAATTCTGTAACAGGACATGGTCAATGTTAGGGCCAAATTTTAACTATGGTTAATTTTAATTAGACAAAATTCAGCCGATTCAGTACAAGGAAAAACTTATCTTTCGTGGATAGTCTTGATTTCGATTTACAAAATTTTTGGAAATGAGCTAAATCTTATCAAGTGCAAGATACAAACAATGAGTTAAATTTTACTTTTAAAATACTTTTTACTTCTAAAATATTTTAGAGAAAAACTCTCTTCAAATGCTTTCCCTGAACCCCCGCATTGTAATGTTTTTGGAACTGGAAATTTTAAACTGGCTGCAACCCCTTCAAAAGTATTTTTTGAAAAAAGTATTGAAAAACATTTTAAAAATAAACCTACAAACCTCTTTCGCTTGGCACCCATTTCGAATATTTTTTTTTTTGCTTGTTAATCAAACTGATTTAGAATTTATAACCAGGTGGCAACATTCATCAAAATTATATCCGACATAGAGCTTACTCAAACCTACATCGCCTAAGACCCATATAAACTATTTAATTTAATTTGTTAATCAAACTGATTTTGAAAATAAAGCTTACATAAATCCCTCCCGCTTGACAACCAAATTACAATAGTTCATTTGACTTGTTCATTAAATTGATTTGATCTCCTTTGTTGGATTGCTTAAAATACTTTATTTAACTTGTTAACTAAATTTATTTTGTTGTCCAAAACAGGTGGCAACCCTCCTGAAATGTATTTTCGAAATAAAGCTTTCTTAAACCGCTCTCGTGGAATGCACGCATATTTAATTTAACTTTTTAATTAAGTTGATTTTATCGTTTCGAACAGGTGGCAACCCTTTACAAAATTAGTTCGAAATTAAAAGTTTTAGCTACATTGTTGTAATATTTTATTTAACCTATTGGTTAATTGATTTTAACTTTTGAAAACGGTGGCAACGCTCTTCAAAAAATATATTTCAGTACATAACGTACCTGCGTGACAAAGTGCGGCATTTTAGCGTGACGCACTCACTTAGCCTCTCGCTTACAAACTTTTCAGTAGGATAAGATTAGTTTTAAATAATTTTTAGAACAAAAAAAGGAGAAGTAAAAAGGCTCTTATTAAAGCAGAAATTCTTATAAAGCGAGTATTGTTTCTGAAAATCGAAGTAGTTTTTTTTTTTTCAAAACCATTTCCCAGAAAGAAATGATATAAACGCTCTTTCAGCTCCTACCTAACTTTCAATGATTAGCCAAATTTTAATTAAATTATTAAACGCCAATAAATATCAATTACGCGCAATATTAATGAAATATTCTACCACAGAATACATATGGGAACAACACAAACACACAATTATGGATGGATGTCCACTGAAATGCAGGTATGTATTAACCCCAAACACATACATACATATATCAAAAACTAAATCCAACGAGACTGCCAAATTATTGGAGGACAGGGTCAGGAGGCAGGCCACAGTGGCGTGACGACAAATTAATCACTTTTCATTAAACCAACGTAAGCAGAGATTATTACAATATTAACAAGAGTTACATATCGACGGCACTTTGGCAAAACCTCATATCTCAAACACGCTCAAATAACACACTCTAACAAAAAACCTTCTATCAACAATCACGTTTAATAACTTTTTTACTGTATATATAAAAAGACTAAGTACTTTTTAGTTAATTAAAAATTATATATAATGAATCATTGTATTTTAAGACCTATTTTGAATTAGTTTTACGAGATACGAAGTATTAGCTATTTCTGAGATAAGAGGTTTTGCCAAAGTACCGTCGATATGTATATATGTGCGTATGTATGTGAAAATACCACGCAAAGGGTGAAAGCACGCACACACACAAATACAAATATATATGTATGTAAATATTGGTATTAATATAAAGCCGAAATTGTGTTGTTGATAATAAAAAAGGTGATTAGGTCTTGGGTACTGTGCTACGTACGTACAATCAATGGCGTTCAAAATGTTTAGTCGGCTGTATAACCATATGTACGCATTATTAATTAATATAAAATCAAATGTCATTCTGCTCAAATGAGGTAAGAACGAGAGGCAGGGCTCCAAGCAATGCAGGTAAAGATTTTAAAAATAGATCTCTGGTTAGTAAAGAACTAAATATGAGGATCGACTTGTTAACGTTAATTATTGGCATTGCCTAAAGTGTAATGTCTATTGACAGTTGACTTAGGACCGTTGACTGTTGGCATATTGGTAATCAATTTTCTAAAATTAATATTAATCTTTTCACATACGAATCAGTAGATATTTATTACGTCCTTTGACCTTTATGTTGCATCTTCGGCTATTTGTTTCTTAATTGATCAAGCTATTAATTCGCAACTAAACTTAGAACCGATGATCTACTTGTATATGCGTTGTTAATATATGGAACTATTCAAGAACATTATCATAATGCGATCTCCTATAAGTATGAATACAGTACATACCTTGTAATTAATTGCGAGTTGGTTTGTAAATCGATGGCTTACAATACATACACTTAAAGGGCTTTGGATTGAGTATACTCCACTACCGACAAACTAACGTGTACATGCATACACATATGTATATGTATGTATGGATATATGTACATTTATACATACGTGAGTAAATGTGTAGGCGTGGGATAATCATATGTACATATATGCCTAAAGGTGTAATATTTGTATGAAACTCGTTTGTATATATGTACATACATTCATTACTTAATAGCCACATATGTAAACATACATATGTACACATGTATGTACATCAGCAACCATTTAATTCTCTTGCAACAAGCTGCGTTTGCGTGCTTAAGCGCCTAAACGCATGCAATAAATTAATGTTACTAAAATCCTGTGTACATACCCGGTGGCGAAAATCTCTAGTTCTGAACTGGGGCGTTTCTAGTACGTTTAGACCCAGTACTGGTTCGCGATAAATATCTTTTGCATGCAAGCAACTGGCGAATTTAACATGGCGATATCCTAGGAAGTGTCAATTGCCTACCGCTGCATCGCCGTTTCGATAGTTCCGAACTACTACCCCAAATTCTATAGTTCCCAACCAGTTAAAAAATCGACAGACGCAAGCAAAAAGTACATGATTTTTCAAAAACGTAAAAATGTCAGGGCTTGCTTCTTAATGCAATAGATAATTGTAACTAACTCTTTGTGTTTTGATCTTTTTCCCTAATAAACGGATATTAAGCTTATAAGTTGACTAGTCGATGCAAGTCAGTTAGCTGTAGCAGAGAAACACGTTGTTTTTGTGCGATTTCGATTTCCTATTAAAAGTTTAACGGTGAGGCTATCGCAAGTCATTATTTTTAAATGGAAAAATAGAACTCAAAAATAATGATTATCTCTGAGCGAAAAAATATAAATCATAAAATAATCATTATTTGTAATCGAGAAAATAAAAATCAAATGATAATTATTTCCGTTGAACGAAAAAATTAAGCTCAATAATAATTTTTATTTTTAAGCGAAAAAATAAAAATCATAAAATAAATATTAAGTGCTGATTTAAATTATGTTACTCATAACGATTACCGTCCCAGGTTATTTCTGGTAATTAAAATATTATTTCATAATTTCTAAAACGTAATAAATGAATTTTATATAGCTCTGTCAGTTCAACGTGAAAAGTTGGACTTGAAATTATTTTATTTTAATATTTAAATATAAAAAAAACTAAATAGTTCCGCTGAGTTTCGACACCCATACAATTATTTTCCTCTCCAGAAACCCCAGACTAATAGGTTTTGAGCGAATTCAATACATTTTTTTAATTTGTCCGCCATATCGTATCGGCCATACTGGATTTTTGAAGTGATTGATTAGTAATCAGCCACCATGAAAACTCCGAAATACTACCCAAAACCCCCGAGAAACAAATTTCGAGCGAATTCAAAAAATTTTTTTAAATTTGCCCGCCCTTTTCGATCCGCCATTTTTAATTTCAAAAATTTATGCCCAGATTCATGATCAGCGACTCGAAATACCACCGAGTCACACACAAGTTTCCAGCGAATTCAATAAATTTCTAAAAAAAAATTTGTCCGCCATATTGGATCCGCCATTTTGGATTTCTGAAACCTGACTGAAGATTTGTAATCAGTGGCCCCATAAACTAGTAGATATAAAGTGGTGTACAAATCCATCAATGCCAATCTATTAAAATAGTTTTGTCCGCCTAGATTCCCTATTTAGACCACTGTGCGCTGCATCCCTTTTTCTATAGTTGCGAACCAGTTCTGAATTCGTCATCTTAGATATAGATTTTGAACTGGTGGGGATCTAGTTACTATCGGACTGGTTCGCTTTTGGCGATAAAGATCTAGTATGGAATTACAAATTTGATTCACTATTCCGCGGTTTCTCCGCAGGGTATGCACACATTAGATTAATTGTTTGGATATACATATTTGACAAAACGATGTATCTCAAAAACCGAAGTAATTAGAAAATTAAATGGTTAAACAATGCATTAAGCCTATTTTAATTGCTAAGCTGGACCTTATACCTCAAATGGGCTTCATATTTATATGAACTAATAAACTGTTTATAAGCGCAATTTGTAGGTGTTATTCAATGTGTTTCTGCATAACAATCTACAATAACTTCTTTTTCGAATTTATGTTGTTTTTACAAAATTTGCAATATCGAAAGACCGCATTGACCGCGTGTTATAGCCACGCTTAGCTTAGCGGTGCTTTGTTGTTATTGGTGATTAATATTTGGCGGGATACAATGTTTATGCTTATCTTTATGTTGTTATTCTTACACCCAAGCACTTTCTCGCGTAATGTGTGTCAACATCTGGTTGATCTACAAAACAGCTGTAAATTAATTTATGGCTCTTGATTTAATGGTTTAATGGTGATAAAGTGTAGGCAACAACGGTATTTTTAACGATTTCAACAATGCTTCATGCGAGATCTTTGTCAACGGTGCAAGCAAGCGATTAGCAGAAAGAAACTAACTGGGTAGTAGGTAACTGATTACAACTATCAAACCACTTCAGTTAATTGCTTAGGTAAATTTGTGTGCAAAAATTTTAAAGTACCACCTAAAACAGTGGAGTTGGACAAATACACAGCTTCCGGTGTTGTTCACAAACCAAATGGCGTAATTTGTTTGTAAGAACATGACATTTATTTCTTGGTCGTAAAATTTCATTGTTCTTGCATATAAATTTGCTAAAATATCCAGCCCTAAGCGCCAAAATAACGTAAGCGAGAATTTTTTTCAAAATTTTCTTTTTGATACAGAAATGCATAGAGATGCTCTAGGAATGATTATTCATCAAAAAATGTCGTTTACGTTATTTTAACNATAATGTGTGTCAACATCTGGTTAATCTACAAAACAGCTGTAAATTAATTTATGGCTCTTGATTTAATGGTTTAATGGTGATAAAATGTAGGCAACAACGGTATTTTTAACGATTTCAACAATGCTTCATGCAAGATCTTGGTCAACGGTGCAAGCAAGCGATTAGCAGAAAGAAACTAACTGGGTAGTAGGTAACTGATTACAACTATCGTGGTTTGATAGTTAATTTATAATCAGTTAATTTCTTAGGTAAATTTGTGTGCAAAAATGTTAAAGTACCACCTAAAATCGTTCAATTAACGTGAAGTCATCACTATGCATAACAGTGGAGTTGGACAAATACACAGCCTCCGGTGTTGTTCACAAACCAAATGGCGTAATTTGTTTGTAAGAACATGACATTTATTTCTTGGTCGTAAAATTTCATTGTTCTTGCATATAAATTTGCTAAAATATCCAGCCCTAAGCGCCAAAATAACGTAAGCGAGAATTTTTTTCAAAATTTTCTTTTTGATACAGAAATGCATAGAGATGCTCTAGGAATGATTATTCATCAAAAAATGTCGTTTACGTTATTTTAACGGTTTATGCTCGATATGTATTAGAAACCTGGCGCTCAGTCGCCTATTCTATGGCCTAGTAAAAAGCGTAAATAATTTGAGAATCGATATATTTTTGTAATTGTGACGATCGTTCTTTAAACGGCAACAAAATTTTAAGCCAATGAAGATGATAAAATGAATAAAATTTCTACCTAAATATATTTTCTAAGCAGCTATGAAAGCGTACCTCGTGGATTGATTTCTGTACTGGGATAGAGGCAAAATCACCTACAGCACCCAGCTACTTATATCCAAAAGAATGATGGATCCTGGACAGACCCAACTTCCCAAACCGTTAAAATATTTCATATATAATCCCTTTCCAGAATGCACTGATGAAATCATAAGCGACAGGAAATCTCTTGGACTATATTGCATTTCAAGCTCCGATTCACAGGTCTATCAGGAAGTGCAATCCAATAGAACAAAAATTATTTTCGTTACCCTGTCCCAATGCTTCCCTACATCACAAATTTAATAGCGCATAATTATAGTAGAAGCTCATATTTAGTAAGTGTAGTTAGAAAACCACTCAAAAGTTTTGAAAAAAATAAGTTTTTTCGCTCTTTTGTGCAATTTTCGGACTGGAATTTTCGGTACTGCATTTGGCGGATACGAGATATTGCGCGCCAAGCGACGATATACTCTTGGCATACAATTTTTTATGAAAACGATAAGAAGGTATGTCAGAGAATGTTGCGCAATAGATGTGTGCAACATTTTTTATTCTAGCATTTTTCAGCAAATTTTGTATAAAAATATGATTCATTCAACAACAAAAAACATAAAAATATAATTTCTAAACTTTGTCAAACTCGCGAAAACTCAACAAATTTTCGACTTTTTATTCAGATTTCTTGGTATTTTCTCGAGTGTCCAGTTTTGACGCCCATTAAATTCTTGAATTCTAGTATAAAAAATGCAAGTTTGAAGTTGGTTACAAGTCGCATTGATATTTGAGATTTTTTTTTCGTGAATGTGTTTTTCACGTTTTCCATACAAAATATTTTCGAAGAAACTGCGTAACAAAAAATTGCCAAAAATTAAGAGTAAGTCCTAGCTACTTCAAGCTTACACCTTATTGGGTAAAAAATCTGCATACTAAAAAAGGCTCCAGAAAATTTGATTAAATAGTTGAAAATGTTTTCAATTTCCCGAGTTTTGTACAAACTATAGAAATTATATTTTTATGTTTTTTTGTTGTTGTATGAACCGTATTTTTATAAAAACTTCGCAGAAAAAAATAAAAATGAAAAAAATACTTTTTGCCGGCAGTGTACGTACGTGTTTACTAGGTTCATTATTTAACTGACGCAAACACGTGTAGGCTNTAAATAAATAAATATATTTTCTAAGCAGCTATGAAAGCGTACCTCGTGGATTGATTTCTGCACTGGGATAGAGGCTACATTCGAAGTCCCTAGGCTCCGAAAGGTATTCGCAAAATCACCTACAGCACCCAGCTACTTATATCCAAAAGGATGATGGATCCTGGACAGACCCAACTTCTCAAACCGTTAAAATACTATTATATAATCCCTTTCCAGAATGCACTGATGAAATCATAAGCGACAGGAAATCTATTGGACTATATTGCATTTCAAGCTCCGATTCACAGGTCTATCAGGAAGTGCAATCCAGAGGTGGCATTCTCTCTCCACTCCTATGGGTAGTGACAGTGAACCACTGCGAATGGATATAAGTTTGTCGCATACGCCGCCGATGCTACGGCTATTGTACAAGAAAATTTTCCTCAAACCCTATGTGATCCTATACAAGCTGCTCTTTTTTCTCTCGTTACTTGGACCAGAAACTGCGGTCTTGAGGTTAACCCAGCTAAAACTGATCTTAGTCCTTTTTACTAGACCATACACAGGAATGCATTTGAAATGTAAATAATATCGCCACTAGATGCGAATAAAGGCGCGCCATTGTTTTGACGCATAAAAAAAGCTTCGGCGAAAGAAGACGCGTTAACATAGATGTATACCTAGCCAAGGACTGTCAATTCAGCTTTATTCCCCAAAAACTCTTTGATATATGTTATTACACCCGCAAACATAGTTGACCGCAAAAATTGGTTTACGCGTCTTTCTTCGCTGAAGTTTTTTTTATGCGTGTTTTTTCGCGGTACAATTTTGAGCTCGCTTTTCTTATTTTTGTTCTATATAAAAACAAATTGAAAAAAAAACATATTTATTAATATCGTCGCTTGGCGTGCAATACCTCGTATCCGCAAAATGCAATACCACGCATGAGGTGGCATAGAACAAAAATCATTTTCGTTACCCTGTCCCACTGCTTCCCTACATCACAAATTGAATAGTGCATAATTATAGCAGAAGCTCATATTTAGTAAGTGTAGTTAGGAAACCACTCAAAAGTTTTGAAAAAAATAAGTTTTTTCGCTCTTTTGTGCAATTTTCGGACTGGAATTTTCGGTACTGCATTTGGCGGATACGAGATATTGCGCGCCAAGCGACGATATACTCTTCGCATACAATTTTTTATGAAAACGATAAGAAAGTATGTCAGAGAATTTTGCGCAATAGATGTGTGCAAAATTTTTTATTCTAGCATTTTTCAGCAAATTTTGTATAAAAATATGATTCATTCAACAACAAAAAACATAAAAATATAATTTCTAAACTTTGTCAAACTCGCGAAAACTCAACAAATTTTCAACTTTTTATTCAGATTTCTTGGTATTTTCTCGAGTGTCCAGTTTTGACGCCCATTAAATTAAATTAGAATTCTAGTATAAAAAATGCAAGTTTGAAGTTGGTTACAAGTCGCATTGATATTTGAGATTTTTTTTNGGTCAGCTACAGCAAGGTATGTAAACGTACATTTCTTCAAACAAATTTAATTTCAAATTGAAAACACATTTCCAAAATAACTTAANGTATTTTCGAAGAAACTGCGTAACAAAAAATTGCCAAAAATTAAGAGTAAGTCCTAGCTACTTCAAGCTTACACCTTATTGGGTCAAAAATCTGCATACTAAAAAAGGCTCCAGAAAATCTGATTATATAGTTGAAAATGTATTCAATTTCCCGAGTTTTGTACAAATTATAGGAATTATATTTTTGTGTTTTTTTTTGTTGTAGTATGAACCGTATTTTTATAAAAACTCAGAAAAAAATAAAAATGAAAAAAATACTTTTTGCCGGCAGTGTACGTGTTTACTAGGTTCATTATTTAACTGACGCAAACACGTGTAGGCTNGCATAAAGATCATATTTACTGCTTTAATGTAAGACCTTGCACATATCCATACGCACGTTTTTGGATTTTCGTATTATAGAGCATACATATGTACACACACACAAACATGAATCTATTTATTGCATATACTTACATACATATCAACATTCAAGCATTTCGATTCGGCTTACAAAGGTATTGAATACACTTACATGTTCTATATTTGGATATTGGTTACTCTGTGTGTACAATTTGCTGATTTAATAACGCAAAACAGTATGGGTATTCAGACTATACCCGTTATGGTCCTAATTCGGTAATCGATAACTCCCAGCATTGTTTTGTTTTTGCAAATTACCGAATATATCATTACCAACTTAAGGAGGTGGCAAGTCTGATTACGCGCGTTAAAATATCAGCTGACTCCTGTCGGCCACTTATTTGATGGAATTTCAATAAATCTTTCTGTCGTGGAATTATTTGATGTTTATAAATAAAAGAACTTCACGTCAGCTAATTCGAAAGTAATTTTAATCAGAAAAATAATAAGGGGCCTTCGAAAGTGTTACCGAGTTACAAGATAACAAATTAATATATTAACGAGGATAGTCTGAATACCGCTCTTTTGTGTATTCGTTATATCGTTATATTCGTTATAAATACATATATACATGACTGAAATAGCGTGTGATTTGTTGTTGTAGTGATACAATAAGTAAAGTTGCTTCTTTTTCAACTGTAATAAATTATTTAAGCGTCGTGGAATATTCAGGTGAAGGTATTTATCCTTTATTTGGTACTTTCCTATTTTCTTACCAAAAAATTTACTTTGAAATGTAGATGCTAAAGATAATTAGTAAAAAAAAGTGTGAGTACCGGTCCGTCAGGTCTTGAAATTAGACGAATGTTTTAGAGAATTTTATGTAGTTTTCGAATATATTCTTTGCGAGCGACTTTGCAAATATATGCAATTTTTGATTTTCTAAATTTTTTATATTCAGCTTCTTTTTGCATAATTTAGCGAAAAGAATTTTTCGAACAATGAAAAAATCTCACCAAATATTGGGAAAAAAGCGAGTGTTTACACCTAAGTCATTTTACAAACCTTCATAATTCTCTATTTCTAAATAATACTAGAGCACATGTCAAGTTTCAGTGAAATCGGTGCAGGTGTCTTATTATTTCCACCTGCCTCCATATAGTCGAAACACTGTGCGCCGTAACCTAATCTTTTATCTTTGACTGTGAGTGTAATTTACACATTTTCATACCTTAGCACAAATGCGCATACTCTGCAGCGAAAAACCAAACCAGGTTAGTTAAAATACCAGTTCATTAACTAGTACCAGTTAAAGCGATCGCCTACCAATTCGACAATTTCAAACAACTTATGAAGTCAGCGACATCTGCTTTGAATTTTCAAAGCCAAAAATAAAAGGCAATTAATTGCTTTTCTAACAAATGAGCCATTCAGTGCACAAATTGATTAACTCCATCAACAAAAAGTTGGGAGAAGCGATCAAATAATGTACATTATTTTTTTTTTTAATTCCACTTTTATTACAAAATCAAATAAATAATGTTGCTATAAATATTAATATTGTATGTATGTATAAACGTAATAAGTTATGACTACACCAAGTGCTTTGACACTTAAATTCAAGATTTTTCAAAAAGTGGAGTTAATCGATGTGTGCACTGAACGGCTCAAATGTCGGCTGTGGCGTCGCCTGAAGACTACCAAACTGGTAGCATTCTAGTTCACAACTGGTAGCTTTTCCTGCAGGGTACATACATACATACATACAAACATATTTCAGCGTATTTGTGTTTCTATGCGTTACTGGCGTTAATTGCATGTTTACGCAGCAACACCTTGGGCGATAATTATGCAATATCTGCAGAGCATACAACAAACGAGCCTAATGCAAACGTCAGGGCGCTTGAGTGATCTAATTGCGTCTTCAATGGCCGAAATGGGATGTTTAACAACATAGATACGGATGTACATATGTGTAGGTAGGTATTTTTTACCCAATAATAGCAATTAATATAATTTTTAATGTATAAAGCCATTATTTTGTTTTAAATGTAGTAATTATTTCTATTGATTGATTAAAATCTCGATTGCATTTATGTAATTTTTATAAAAATACACATTCTTAAAAAATACGCTTCTTAACCGAACTTCTTGAAATAATCTACGGATTGAATTGATAGACTTGGCGCCATAACTAAGTAATTATAATTTCCAAAAATTTGGCTTTTGGCCCGATATTGTTGTGAATACATGCACATGGATTTACATATAGACGGATTGGTACGAATATATACATATGAAAACTTAAATACATACCTACTAATTTCCTCGCAATGTACAGTGGTTGAAAAAAAAAATTTTTTCCGAGATAGGGTTGGGAACCTACCAAAATTTTTCCTCTTAACGAAAGAGGCGCTAGCACCAAACTTTACGCCTGTAAGTATAAGTTTAGCGGATGCTCATGAAATGTTTATATTTTACTCCAGAATTATATTGTACACTTATTAACCAAACAATTGGTTAAGCAACCTAAGACCACTTCGAATTTAAATTAGCTGAAAAAATATTACCAGCTTGGTTACAGAGTAGAAAATGTAAAGTTGGTATAGAGTTAACAAATAGCAAAAGGAAAAAAATAAGGGGGTACTCGTTTTCTACGATCACATTTTTTCCCTTCATACCAAACCTGGACCACTCTAATGTACATACATATGTACATAAAATTATCATCTAATGCAAAACAAATTACGGAGTTTTAAAACCTACCAACAAAGAAAAAAAAATTATTTCAATAAATTTCTGCACATTTATTGCAAACTTTTTTCTCATTTCTACTGCCTTCATTTTGAAAAATCAAAAGGTAAATACAATCAAATATCATTCAGACATGTGAGAGAATATATTTTTTTTTAAACTACAGTTTATAAATGTAAAATATAAAAATGTGCGAAATTATTTGAGTAAGCAAGAACAATTGAAAGATTGTCTTATAATGTTTACATAGCTGTGAATGAAACAGGCATACACACATACATATATACATAAGTCCATATGTACAAACAACAAATATTGTGAGAAAATAGAACCTCCTTATAACATTCAACATTTCAGTATTTTTTTTTTCTTTCTTTTCTTTTTGCTGAGTTCAGATAGCAAACACGAAGGTATCTCAGCTATGTGAAGCAATTGCCAAGCAAATTTTCCAATTCATTTAGCTTTGATTTGAATTTTACTGGAAACACTTGGCACTGGATTGCTGTGCCCCATTCCAAAAATATGAATATTCTAGTGCGTGCGTCTCCCTCCCTCCCCTTTCATATACATAAATATATTATCATGCATTCTTACTGTTAAATGGCATGGTAAATAGAAAAACGCGTTCATGTTTTTTTTTTTTTATGTTCTATTTTATTTCATTGTTTACCTTTTCTTGTTCATACTGCCGCTGATTGTGATTTTTTTTCTTCACACATTTTTTTTTTTTGACACACTTTTAACTAATCTTTATTTTCCATGCCATTACTTACAATTCGTTTACTTCTGTTTGCATCTTGTGTTAACTCGTGACAAACACAATATATGAAATTAGTTTAAGTGTTTAGTGGAGCTGCTTCTCCAATTTATGGTATGCTTTTGGATGTTGTGACTCAAATGGGCGAACATGGAGTTTAGTGCCGCCTCCTAACGGTAAATGGTTTCTTGAGAGAAGCTTTTTCATAGCATAAATATGTATGTACATTCTCCTAGGCCTAGGCTATGGCGGCTGCCAACACTCTAAAAAATCTGTTTAAAAATTCGACTATAAATCGAGTATATTTTTTGTTTATTTTTAGAATTTTTTGCTGAATTTACATCATGAAAATGTATTTTTCTCGTTTACACATTATCGTGTGTACAAATCCTTTTTGTTAGCGGCTTTACACAATTCTACGCGTGAAATCAAACAGCAGATGTGTATTTTGTAGCTTGTACACACTGTCGTAGTAAATTTACGCACACCACAGCAGCTATCTCTAACACTCTAAAAAGTCCGAAATTTTCAACAAACTATTCGTTAAATAATCGAGCATGTAATTTCTCGAATAATAAGGTAGGAAACCAGTAACCTACCTTTTAGCTAGGAAATCTACACATTTTGTTTTTTAGAGTGCACAAACACAATACAATTCCCAACAAGCATTTCAGTAAACGTTTTTAAAAATAACTTAAATTAAGTTTGCTTTAATAAGCGTTAAATAAGCATTTTTAATATTAAGCTTATTAAAAGTTTTTTCAAACAAACCTTTAATAAGTTTTGAGAGCGAATGTTTATAAATAACTTAAACTTATAAATGAAATGTAAATGCCAACGACATGAAGTAGTAAATATAAAATTTTTTCAATCGTAAGTGACGTGTTTACGTTTTTTTTAAATATATTATTAAAAGAAAAAATTAAA
>NW_016171471.1:0-4640 GCF_001687245.7 Rhagoletis zephyria
TTGGCGGCTGTACTTTGAAATATACTGAAGTGTCCAAATGTATGTACCCTTATTCCTGGAAGGTTCGAATATTCGTGGAGAAAGTGTTCAACTTTTTGTGTTGAATTCGGGTTCTTGAAACTGTGGCACAACCCATTATACGGTGTATCTATCTTTCCCGGAAGAATCCATTGCCTGGAATTCACTGCAATTAGCTGCGAATTTATTTTCCTTGCTCATTCCTAATAGAGCTCTAATTTTTAATAGGTTGTAGCTATTCCTGACCTGTCTGCGATCCTGTGAAGCTCCGGCATAAATTTCGACAGGTAAGTTTCGATAGTTATGTCTCTTAATCTCTCTAAGCGCCTTCTCTACGAAACGGTACGTATGTATATCGTGAAGTGCCATGATATCGGATATCGTATAGCCCTACATATCCATATATTCTGGCATCTAATTGTTTAAGGGTAACTTCGAAGCAATCAATAATTGATTCCAACTGCCGGCCGCAACCTTGCCCTTGTAGCGAGCGAACTAACATGATTATCTTATGAGTGATTTTGTGATATTGTACCTTACAAAATACTCGCAAATTGGGTTGATCAGTAAAAAAAAGTCCCTCCACTTGCATCCTCTGTAAAGGCAGCTACGCCTTTTCGAGTATAGTCATTGTGGCTTGAAAATGTTGTAGCAGCTTAGGGTCCTTCCCGCACTTTGCTATGCCATAATTCGTGAGCGCGGACTTTCACAGAAATCTTTAATGAATCATATTCTCAAGTGTTCGACAAGCGACAGCTAACCAACTAGGCATTTAAACTACAATTAAATTCAATTTTCTATTAAGCCAAGAGCAAATGACCACACTGTGACTTCTTCAAAGAGGCTCTTTGCCAAAACATGTGATTAAATTTTTTATCGAAAAAATTGTATAGCTTTAAACACAAATTATAAGAAAATTTTTTCTTTGCAACATTGCCTAAGAGGCTCATCAGAAATTAATTATACATATATAAACACATATCGAAACACAAACATAAAAGAGATTACTATTTGAATTGGTCATTAACTCACTTCATCGAGAGATACATATGTACATACATACATACATACGTATATACCTATTCATAAATGTGGATGGAAGTATGTTTACGATACCTAGTAATAGTAGCGGCTATTCATTATACATAAATACATACTATTATTTACCACAAACACTTATTTTGAAAACCACCAAGTACGCCATTGTTGTTTAGACACTTTATTTATTATCTATTTTAGCTAATATTTCAATAAATACTTGGATGCGTTATTTTGTTTAGACATGTTCACATACAAAACTACTTAAAGTTGGTAGAGATTATTAAAATTATGTTTTCAAGCGATTTTAAAAGAAAACAAAAAGGGGATTTTAATTGAATTTTAATTTCTACGTATNATCGACTCCCATAAAGGATGCATAGTTGAACGCCCCCTCAAAGTCAAGGAAGGCACAGAGCACGGTCACTCAACACTCAAAGGCCTCTTCTATTTCCGAAGTCAGGCTGTACAGATCTGTGTCGTGGATCTATCCGCTCTCTACGCGTGCTGATCGGCATGCTAGGTAGCCGGTTTAAGAGTATTACACTGTGGAAAAAAACCTAGAGTGCGCTTTTTTCAGGTTTGATAGCTGTTGACCATACGAACAATGCCTCATACTCAGGTTTACTAGATCAATTCGTGTTTTCTATAAAACACGTTTTCAGGAATCAAAAATCTCAGAAGAGTGGTCAGTTTTTTTCCAAATTTTGAAAATCTATTTTTTTCAGGCCTTTATTTATTTAAAATTGCATACAAACCAAATATAGACCAAAAGCGATAAATTTTCAAAATTTGGAGAAAAAAAATTTGGCAGCTATCGAACCTGATATATGCGCACTCTCGGTTTTTTTTTGTGTTCCGCAGTGTTGTACCGGACATCATTGTCGACCATTTTCTCCATATATGAAGCATGATTGATGAACGAAAGCACTCCAAAACTATTTGAATATGAAAAGTTTTTGATTCGCACAAAGATAAGTGTATTAATCAAATATTTCTTCATCTACTTAGGAGAAATAGAGGACCCATGCATTTTAGCTTTTATGGCTGTTCGTATCATTCAAATTTCACAATATCTTCAATATTCTCCATACTTTATGAGCGCTCATAAATGTGAACATCACGTTAAGAAATCTTCAAAACTCCATAAATTAGATGCGCTAAGTAGCAAGTGCATATAAAGGGTGTTACAAAGCATTTTTGAAAATAATTTTTCTAACAGGGCAATTTTGGCAGCTGTCTTTCAACTCACCAAAGAGTTTCAAAAGACGAAAGTCTTTCGTAAGACAATTGTCAATTCTAGCAACTATCTTTGAGGGTCTTTTTTATTTTGAAAGGTTAATTTAAAGGTATGCTAACGAGGAGGTGTTAGTATGTTTCCGTTTTCTAGCAATAATATTTCCAAAAATTAAAAAATATACATACACATATACATATATATTTTTCTTTTTAAAACAACAAAAACCAAAGAAAAATATTAATTTAAAAGAAAAAAAGAAAAATTAGTAAAATAAGTTTCTAAAAATTTATGAACATTTTTTTTTCTTAAAACATGGAAATCTTAGAATTAAAAAAAATAAATAAGTTAAAATAAAAAGTATTAAAAGAATTATATTTTTCTTCAATAAAATTATCTAAAAATAAAAAAATTAAATAACATCTACAAAACAAAAGAATATTAAAGAAAAAAGAAAATTATAAAACGAACGAAAAAAATTTAATGATTTCCTAAAAATTTGCTGAAATTAAATAAATACAGATATTTTTTTAAACAATAAAATCTAATCCTAAAAAGAACATTAAATTAAAAAAAAAAAGATATAAGTTTATACCGTGTAAATGAAATAAAAAAATTATTTTTAAAGCAATGAAATTAAATTAAATATAAAAAAATCTAATTGAAAAAGAAAAAAAATTACAAAAAATTTAGCAAAAAATATTTTTACTAGGCCCAAAAATAGCAAAAAAATAAATTATATTATCTGACAATTTTAAAAAATTTAAATAAAAAAAAATATAAAAAATAAGTAGGAAAGGAGAAGAAATTATAAACATATGTTCTTAAAAATTAAGTGAAATTAAAGAAACTATTTTTCTTTTTAAAATCCAAAAATTAAAAGAAAATGAAAGAAAAAAAATATATTGAAAAAAAATTAAATTAGGTTCCTAAAAATTAAATCAAATAAAAAAACGACCAAATCTGTAAACTAAAGAAAACAGGAAAAAGATTTAAAAATAAAAAATATATATATAATTTTTTCTTCTTTTTAGAACAATAAAATAAAAAAAAGTACAGAAAATTATACTAAGAAAAGAAATTTATATAAAAAAATAAAAAAATTTCTAAATAAATTAGAAAGAAGTTTATTTTTCTTTTTAAAACGATAAAATCTAACTTATATGAAAACAAATTTTAAAAAAGATATATATTCTTAAAAATTTGATGAAATTAAAAAAAAAAAATCTTTTTAAAAAAATAAAATCTAAACCTTAAAAATGATAAATGATGAATGATGAATAACAGCTTTCTGTCAAAAGAGCTTTTCAGCATCAAAGTTGGCAAGGGAGCTTTTTTTGTAAGACTTTCGTGTCAGATTAAGAAATATCTTTCAAACTATCTTGTCTACTGTCCTTCAATTGTCTTTCGAAAGACTTTCAACTACGTTAGCCAGAATTGTCCTGGAAGTTTATTTTTTATCATAAAATAAGGTTTGGTAAAAAAATAATATATAAAAATCTTAAAACTTGAGTGCATAGTTAAAAACATTCAAAAAAATTCAATTTAATGCAACTTCCATTGCAGATTTTCTAAATTACGCATTCTCACTGTAACACCCTTTACAAACGCCATGCAACTGCAATTACGTGCCTCATTATCGCCCGGCAATTTACACATCCAACAACAACTTGACCAGATGTACTTGAATTTATTACGAAACAAAAGAAAAACGACAAAAAAAAAACTAAATCAAATCCAGCAATCAAAAATCTTTTGAAATAATGAAGAAATATGCGAGGCATCTGTTAGAGGCAATGCAAACGCTGCAGACTACAAAGATAGCCGCCTAAAAAGCAACACAATCAGCGGCAAATACTAGCAGAAAGCAAACATATACACGTAACAAATATATACATATATGTAGTATGTATGTATGCAAATGAAAGAGTTGCAAGGCACGGGAAAGCAAAGAGCGCATGAATGCCATATAGCGCAAAGCAATAAAAGAAAGATAGCGGCGGAGAAAGAGGGCGTAATAGTTGACGCCCATGGGCATCTGTTGCAAGTAAACGTTTCATCTTCACTAAATACAGCCTCAGCGCATTTTCGTACCTGCCTGCGATTTCCAGTGAAGAGTTAGCGGCTAGCTAGTTGGGTGTTAGTGTTGGGTGTTGGTGGTGTTGCGGCGGCGTGACGCCTCTGATGATGGCCGCCTTGGCGTGTTTATAGCCACTCCACTTTACTTCACAATGCGCTGCGAGCGATTTCTTATATTTGTTTGTAAGATTTCTGCACATTGCCACATTGCCTTTGCGGCTGCAAGGCTATTTGTAATAATTACTATTTCTATTTAATTTTTTTTTTT
>NW_016171471.1:4650-14401 GCF_001687245.7 Rhagoletis zephyria
TGTAAGTACGATTTCTTGCAAGTTAACGTCAAGAAGGGTTTGTTTATCTTTAGAGAGGCTGAAGAAAACTATATAACAGAAGCTTGCTAATCATACAAGACTGTGGCCGGGAGAAGAAAAAACAAGAAAAATAAGTAACCGAAATTTGTGTGAAAGCAAAAAAAATAAAAAATAAAAAAAATTAGGTTGAAATGCGGACATTTTCTTTAGTATCTAGAATTATTTTTATTTCTGTCTTAGCAAAGCAAATAGTATGATTTTCTCATTTATGTCACAAAACAATTGAAATCTAAAATCTTAGTAAAGAGAATTTGTACTTAACTTTTTTTTCCTGTGCATCTTTAGCTATGTTTTCCTTCCATCTCCAATTGTAATTTGTCATTCTTTCATTTTTACCATTCTTTGACGCTCCGTTGAGCGCTGTTTTGTAATTATTACAAATTGTTTTGTAGCACAAAATTAATTGCACTGTTTGAGTTATGGGAAAAGAATTTAGAAAGAAATCTTGCATTTCTTTGCCACAAATCCCCTTACAATAAAAGTAATGAAGGTTGCTTCAAAAGTGCTGAATAGTTGTTGCCTATTGTGTGCCTATTGAATTGCTATAACTTTTCTTTACTCGCGCACTTGCCTCAAAAAAAAGCTGCTGTCTTTTGTTTTCTTCTATTGTTTGTATTTAGCTATGACCTTTTCATTATCATTGGTTTCAATCTGTAGTTGAAGAAAAATCATTTACTTTAGCTGGCAAATTTTCTAGGGTGGCTATTAGGATAATTAAAACCTACTGAGTGTTCGATGCTGGGTCACTAAATTTTTGGAACTTGGAACAAGGTGAAAACCGTGACCTGAAATCCAATATCTCACTTCTGAAGAAGCATTAAAAAAAAACGGGAAGTTTAGCTGTCACAGCGCTTTGAGACAGACCCCTTTGTGCAATTTTTTGAAAATGCAATGAAATAAATTTTGTGTGTCCATTAAAAGGCCTACTTTGTGAGGGAGGCGCAGGTGATTATGATCCATTCGATTACTACTCAGCAGGTTGATGTTAGCTCTATTCAAATGATTTCTTAGCAAAGTAATGTCCAAAATCGCAAGCCTTTCTAGCACAAACAATCGCTTCCCAGTACTTACTGCGTTCCGAGTTTACCCACTCTGTAACTATACTAGATCGCAAGCATAGACGATGAGCTTTTTCTCGCCAGTTCGTCGGCGCCCTCATTCAACCTTCAATACCGCGGTGTCCTGGTAGCCGGCATAGTACTATCGTATTTCTCGCTGTCAAGAGTTTATTAGTGACAAAAGCCATTCAAAACGAGTCTGGAGGCGATCATCCTATTGCATAAGGGCGTAATCGCCGCCGGTCTGTCTCAAAAAATAACTAAACAGTTGCCAAGATGTCAACCATTTAAAGGTTTAACCTCTGCACCAATTGCTTATTCCATTGCAATGGCAAGTTTGGAAAGTATTTCAACTTGAAAACACTTTTTAAGCTGATCAACTACAAACACATTTTTTTTTTTTGTTTATTCATTGGAACTTAGTTAGAAACGCTTATTTTGATATTTCTAAGGAATACTAGAATTTTTATAAGGGTGGATACCAAGCTAATAAAGCTGGCGGAGTGGGGGAGCGCCTGCGCTCAGCGTAGTCAATATGGACTCTCCGCAAGGTGGTGTTCTCTCTTCCCTGCACTGGATTTCTCTTGTTAACAACCTTTTTGGAGGAACTGGAAAAAGTGGGCTGTCGGGTGAGCGCCTATGCAGATGATGTGGCACTTTTGGTTAGAGACTGACCTGAACCAGGCAACCAGGGTGGTAGCCAACTGCGGCATTTCAGTAAATCCCAACAAAATGGAACTGGCCTGTTCACCAGGAAGTACAAACTACCCGTTGTGGCGCTGCCCTCGATCGGAGGTGTCTGGCTGCAGTTCTCAGACAGAGTCAAGTACCTAGGCTTGATCCTGGATCCGAGAATGTCGTGGAAACCTAACACTGAGGAAAGGACAAGAAAAGCCTCGATTGCCTCATACTGCTGTAGGGAAACTATTGGTAAAAGATGGCATCTCTCGCCCATAGTAATTTATTGGCTCTATAAAACCTTATTTAAGCTTATCTTCCTTTACGGTGCATTTGTCAGTTGGAACTCATTACACTTGTAAAGCAATTGGAGCGTGTTCATCAGATCGCCTTAATCTGAATAAGTGGGGCATGGGGAACCATGTACACCTAAACTGGCGCTTAACGTCATGTTGAACATTGCGCCAGTGAATATTGTTGGCAGAAATGTCGCAGCGCGAACTGCTATTAGACTCAGAGAAGCCGGGTGCTTAATTGGGCCTACCCTTGCCTCTTTCTATCTATTAATACCTACATTAGTCCAACCGTAATGAATTACGAAATGAATGGAACAAATAGTGGATTCAAAGCAGTCGAGAAGGCTTTAGTAGCTGATTAAGTTCCTCAAAATGTCAAAAATGATAAAAATTTAAAAATTTTGACTGAAGTGTTGGAAGTTTTCGTGGAAAACACTTTAGAACTACGGGTATCTCAGCTTTTCGTGTTCAAGAGAATCACCAAAAGAATTTGGTTAAAGAAGTAGTAACTTCTGCTCAACAATAAATTCCTTCTACTCTCCAATATTTTTTTTTAGAAACTATTTTTTCTACAAACTTACTTTTTGATCCTTGAGATTATTTTTTTGTATTTTTCGGCATCATTTTTAAACGCCAATTCCAACTTAACAATTAAAAAGTTTGTTTCTAATTACACAACGCATCCAGTGACTTTATACTCCACATAAATTACAAATTCCTGAAATTTCTAAACAGCAAATTTAAGTAGTTTTAAATATCCCCAACGCTTAAGCGACGCCACGCAGGCCATAAAAAACTTATCCCTTAAACTCCGGCGGTTAGCTGCAGTTCAGGCATAAAATTTAATTGCAAATCTCAAAAACCAAAGTAATAAAAACTCAGAACATTTTTATTGCGTACAAACATAGCCATAGACGAGTGACAGTGTCTGCGATTACAGAAAAATTGGAAATGCATTTACAAAAAGTTAGTAATAACAAAGTGTAATAAAAATTGTAGCAGACGAGACGTTGAAGTGATTTTTCGCCACTAAAATGTCAAAAGCACGCATACATGCATAAATTACTGCATAAATAAATACACAGAAGTATACAAGTACATGCATACATATATGCATAAATAGTGCAGTAGTTATTTTTTGGAGAGCTACTGTGCAACACTTAGTCGCTGCTGCGGCTTTGTTGTTTGCTTTAGTGTTTTTTTGTTATTTTCTATAATTTTTTTTGTGGTTCATTAAAGCGGCTATTCATACATGCAATTAGTTGAAAGCAGCCGGTTTTTTTTTCATTTCTTTTTTAACATTAACTGCTTTGTCTACTGCTAAATAGGGAAATGTAGTAGTGCAACACCACAAAATATTTAAGTGCCAACATAATTTTTGTCAACGAAAAATCACGTTTGAAATTTAGTAAACACAAAAGTACAAATACATTGTTAAATATCTATGTGCGTTAGAAATGTTAATCCCGGGAATCCGGTATCCCGGCATTTTTAGGTCCCGCAAATCCCGGAATTCTTGGCAAATAATCAAGGGATTTTCGGGATTTGTAATTTGCACTGATGACAATAATAGAATCTTCTTTTTTTTACCAGTATTGAATATACATATGTCTTTTTTTATTTAATAATTAATATTTTTTTATAAATGTCTAGCTCAATACACATATAACATTGTGCTATAGTAAATTTTACACACAAAAAAATGAAAAATATATGCGAGAAACCATGGGCCAAATATAGTACAATTGCGTTTTTAGTTTTTCATTCTGAAGTCAGTAATTCAAAAATGATTTCAAAAAAATCAGTGAAATGTACCTAGAGTAGCAGTATGGGTATCAAAATAAAAAGGAAACTCCGTAGACCTTAAACAGATTCAACTTTGTGGTGCATAAGGACTGGTAAATATTGAAAATGTCCCTTTAAAATTTTATTCTCGCAAATTCGCAATATTTGCTTTTGAAAAAATTATATGTTAAGGACATATATAAACTCAATAGCATCCTCGAATTTCGTTCTTCTGTCAGCATAAAAATTACCTATTCGTCCTTGTGAATCCAAAAAATTTCAATTTTTTTAATTCTAAAGAAATTTCCTCTTTAATTTGGTACCCACATTTTTATTCTACATGGCATTGAATTTTTGGAATTAATCATATCTTTGTCCCTTAAAATAAATCCTGACGTCAGAGAAAAAAAAAACAAAAATGCCACTTTAAATAAAAAAGTAGGCTTCAAACCTATTTACATATTTATTATCTATTTTATGGTGGGAGAGCTTTTCAAACAATATACATAGGAGCAATTTTTTCGATTTAAGTTGTTGAAAAGTTATGAACATCTAAATCCCGGGACGAATCCCGGGATTGTAGTAACGTAAAAAGCGAAAAAATTAACATCCCTATTGTGCGTGCAAACTGTCATTAGGTTGTGTGCTATGCAGACCCGCATGTCTGGCAGATGAAGCTAGCCAGACGTGCACTAAAACTGGATTGAGCGGTAACGGCAAGCGAGTCGAACGTTTCAAAGTAGTTTGTGTTAATAAATAACGAATATATTAGTGTGAATGCAGTAGTCTTCTACAGCTATGAATTTACATACATATACATAATAATGTACATAAAAGTTTGCGTTTATTACAATTTTTTATTCGCCATGCGGTCATTTCCTGTCGAGAGATTTAAGTAACGAGACTTATTGCAGCATTTTATATGTTCATATGACCGCATGCAAAGCGAATAAGTTTGGAAGGTGATACGCAAACGTTCGGCAAACCTGAAAAAGCCTATATCTGTTCAAAAGTGACACGAGTAATATCCATATTCGCGTGTTGTCGCAGTCGTCAATTGTCACAGTTCAATTGTCATTATCATGTCATCAACTGTTGTCATAGGTATGCACAGTCAAAAATGACAAGCGAAAATCTCGTTTTATTTGCCAATTGCGGCGAAAGCATCTCTATAGTGAAACAGCTGTTCTTTGTTTACATTTTAATTGTGACCGTCACTGCAACGGGCGGGATTTCTTTTAAATAGAATACACCGCCGCAATGGATTACGCCGGAAAGTGAGAAATTTTATTATAGGAAAATTAATTTCATTTTATTATGAATTCGTGTAGTAACAGATGTGGAAAATATGAACGCACCACAAAAGATCAGCTGCAGTTTTACGTCGCATATCTAGACAATGCAGGGTGGTTAGGAAGATCAACGACCGTCTTCATATAGCTGAAAGTATTTTTCACATCTACATAGTCTTTTTTAAAGATCTAAATTACCAAGCGGGAAAACTGAAAATTAATTACATATGTATTAAGGAGGGGAGGGAGCCATTGACAACAGTGTTGCCGTTTTGATACATACATATGTGCCCAATTGGATACATTTTCGCCTTAAATTTTGAGGGATACTTCGTATTCGTAAGTTGAATGAAATGGTTTTTATTTATTAACGAGCTATTAAATATTACATTTTTAACAGTTGACTGCTCATCCTCCATGCAAAAAATTTTCCTTTATTCTTGTCACTACGAAAATTTACATAGTTTTTTTGCCACATGAACATTTAATAACACCAAGTAGGTTACAAAGTTTTCCGACCTGTAGTAGTTAACTGTAATGCGAAAAAATAAACTTTTACACCTCGAGCAACCCTTCTCTTAGCATTCAAAGGAAATTGACAAACATGCCGATGACTAATTTTCAACAACAACTTGACTGTACTAAAAATAACTTATAACTTCTAAATTTTCAGTTACATATATGTCGTTAAGCGAGAATTTAAACAAGCCGCGAATAAGAAATTTTTCTCGAAGGCGTAATTTACAGACAAATACAAGTGCTTGAGAAATTTTTTTAATTTCATAGATACATACCTCTCAATCCACCAGTTTGATTGAAAAACATTGTAACCACAATAGCAGGGAATAACAATTTACTGAACTAAATGTAACAGGTCAAAATTAGTTTAAATTAGTATTATTTTGATAGACTAGGAAACATTTTTTTCATGTATTATTTGTGATAACCTAATCCTAGGGATAAACATCGAACATGCGGAAGCTTTGGCCCGTAGTTATAGTCAAAATGAAGTCGACACTAAAGTTAGTTGCAACTTTTTTGACAGGTATCTTATTGAAAATTATGTCAAAAAGCTGCAATTACCTTTAGATTCGACTTAATTTCAAATGTAACTACGGGCCTTTGTTGCCCAAAGCCGTTTCTGAGAATGGGAAAATACTGACTACATGTTAATAGGTTGGTTAAGGAGCCGAGTTTCTCTTCCATAGATGTACTGTGTAAAAATGTCCGCTCTTTTCGGTGGATACATTTGCATACAGTTTCCGAACTTTTATGGACACTTTAAAGGCTAAGGCAGTGGCAACACTGATTTGACAAGTGAAGCAACCAAAAAGCTTTTTTTCAGTGACATTACAAACGTGGTTCAGTTCAGTGGATAGTCAAATGAGATATTTTACATTAATTACCGTTTGAACAGGTTGGGCTTCTCATTGGTCATTGGCAACAACGTTTAACATTTTTATTGGCTTGACTTTTACTTCAATTTCATATCTCTTTCTTCAATATTTTAATAAACATATTTACATAATATCACGCATTTAATAATTCAGTATTTCAAGTAAGTACATAGATATTTCAAAATTTAAATTTTGTGGTAAATAGACATCAAAGTTTGATCATTTCATATAGTTGGTAAACAAAAAACGAAGCATATCTTCGCTATTTTTGGGAAGTTTAGTTATATGAAATCTCCAAAAATTTAAATTTTTACTCAATCGATTATCAAACGTGCGATATGTTGGCTCAATTTCGAATTTCTCCACCTATGTACCTACATAAGTAGCTATTTATGAATACACAAATTAGTTTGCAGCAAAAATCATAGGTAGCTACTACTTAAGCATGTATTAGTTTTTTATTATGTATATTACCACTGTTATATCTTCTTACGCCGTTATTAGTTACAACATTTATAGGTAAATTTGTGAATAAAGTGTTTTCATAAGTTTTCAACAGGTTCATAAATTTCAATCGTTAAATAGGATTTGCATGTAAATTTTGTTATTTCTGTATAAAAAGAGTTGAAAAAAAAGTTGAAAGACACACAATTTATGAGTTTTTGTTTATTGTAAATACCGTATACATATATGTATGTACATTAGGGTGGCCCTTATTTCGAAAAGAGCTCGGATTCTCGTTCTCACCCCTTAGAAATTTGTGAATAGCCTAAATACCAAACTCTACAGAGTTTTAGGTCAATCAAAAAAGATTTAGAGGTAGCTCAAAGCGCTCAAAGTTTCCTAGGTATTTTATATGGCCAAAAAAACTATTTTTTCGTAGAAATTGTATGGAATCCTTGAAAAGCAATATTTTTCAATCGGCAAACTCTTTTTGTCTTCAGGAGACTAAAGTAGCCAATTGTTAATTTAACAGTTTTTTAATATTAAAAATTGTTTATGGTTCCCACAACACCCCTAAAAAATACAATTGGAGACCCATAAAAAATCGTTAATATTAAACAAATTTTAAATAACCAATTGGGTAGTATTTTTTGAAGTCTCCTCACAGGAAGAAGAGTTTATCGACTGAAAAATATTGCTTTTCAACGATTCTATACAATTTCTACGAAATATAGTTTTTTTCGCCACACAAAATACATGGGAAGCTTTGGGCGCTTTGAGCCATCCCTAAATCTTTTTCGATTTTCCTAAAACTTTGTATAGTTTAGTCTTTAGGCTATTCACACAATTCTAGGGGTTGAGACCGAGAATCCAAACACTTTTATTTTTCTCCATATAACTAAGGGCCATCCTAATGTACATATGCATATAAATATTTTATATAATCATAACTTTTTAGTTTAATTATTAAAATTATAGTGAAATGACATTATCTCACTTTATGAAAATATTTATGGATTTGTATACTGCTTTTTTAAACGAAAATCTACTAAAGGAAATCAAACCCTATCAAAACTAATTTTACTTACATATGTATATATTTAGAGTGATATTTTAAGCTATAAAATTAAAAAGTTTCTTAACGTTTTTAACGCCTCGGGCGCATTTTACTTGGAACATATTCCTACTTTGCAGCCAATACGTGTCCCAGTTCTACCGAACGTCGATTCATTAAGTTATCAGACTTTATTAGTAGGCCAGATGACATTTAATCGAAAACTAAGGTTTTTCAATATAAATATCCACAGTAAGTTATGTGTAAATACATTAAGAGTAGACACTCCTTTTCCTAGCTGCAGCGGCTATACTAATGAATAACCGTCTCCACTTTCGCAAGAACTCTGCCGGGAATTCCCGACTATGAGATCTCAACCAAGAAATCGAAAAATATGTGAAAATCTGCTGAAGATCATTAACTTCACCTCTGTTGAAGGCAAGCTTTTGTCAACCGTAGGCTTCGTAAAGTCCAACCAGGCTGAGCGAAATGAAAAAGTGAAAATTTCATACGATGATCGCGGTTCAACGTCCTCGTGGCGATTGGCAAGCTGTTTTAGCCGACAAGTGCGGTCATCAAATAGCTACATGAAGTAGAAAAAAAACTGCGCGTATTTTACTTTAATCAGCGGCGTAGTTTAATTAACAATAGAACATGATTACTGCTGCTGAAAATTTCGGCTTCTGCGCGGTTTCCAAACGGCAAATGACCATTCTCGCAAAACTCGGTATATAGAAAGCGGTGTGAAATCCAAGTTGAAAACCTGCAAACGAAAGCGAATACTATCGCCGGATAATTCTCCTCTTCAGTGGCGGAGAATCTTGAGGCATCATTTTCACCACCGTAGTACTTAAAACCCTAAACCCTGTGAGAAAATTGTCCCAGCATTGTTGGATTTGTCGAGAGTTTTTTACGCCATTTTCCCACTAAATACCGCTAGAAGACATAAGCGTATCCGTACTCTCCCCTACAGGGTCTGCCATAGCTGTTTAATTTTGGTACATCAAACTCCCCAGACACCAGAGCGAGTTTCTGTAAACTCATAAGCTGTCGACTGCTCGATATTGGCGTCCGGCAATGGCATTGGATCGAAAGCAAGTGGCGTTCTCTTTCACAGTAAGGAGCTACTCCTCTCGCTCACAAAACTCACAAAATCCTCGCCAAGCATATTTACCACCTGGCTGAAGGAGGTCAGATTTGGAAATTCACGTTGATGGCGTAAAAACTCCCACAGTGAAAATTACGACAATTCTAGATATTATTTCTGAAGTACTGCATTCTTCCTCCGCGCCCACAAGAGCTAAAGCCTACAAAGCACTGGACCACAATAAAATTCTTAAGTGGCTCATTTGCACGAGGTCAGCTGTTTGTTTCGCAGAGGCGAAACTTGTGGCTTATTCAGTGGCAAATTTTCTTTAGTCGATCACCTTGATGAAAGCCTTAACAAGCACTCTGTATATATCAAGTTACAGTTTCAAGTTTTGCACAGGACTTAGTTAGTAATGCAGTTCTTAGGCTAGTTAGTGAAAGACTTAGAAAAGGAGCGCTTTCGAGTTGTTCAATGCGAACCAGAATATCGGAGAGTGGCATTTCCAAAAAAGCTGTGAGACTATTCAAGCTATTTTTCTTCAATCACGCTTTATAATGTTGCTCGGCGAAAGGAGCCAGAATTGAAAGTACATACCAT
>NW_016171472.1:0-14392 GCF_001687245.7 Rhagoletis zephyria
CAAAAGCAAATTAAATAAAAATATTACAGCATTTTCAAACCCTGGTTTTAATAAATTGGACAGAAAGCCATACAAGTCGTACATTAACAACCATGAGTCGAACATTACAAGAAATCTTAAGGTTTTTTGGAAATTCATCAAGCAAAAAAGATCCAGTTCAAATATTCCGACGTCAGTTTTCTTTAAGGACCGGGCTGATAAGTCTTTGGAGGAAGCTGCAAATTTATTTGCTGGTTTTTTTAGTTCGAATTATGTCGCCAATTCTAATTCACCTCATATTGAAGACTTTCTTGCCACAAACTCATACTTGTCTCTGGGTAATTTGTCCCTCACAACTAATGATGTCGAACAAGGAATCTTAGCTCTGAAACCCTCAATGCTAACGGATGCCGACGGTTTATCTGTCATCCTTCGGAAAAATTGTAAATCTCTGGTTGAGCCAATACTTCAGATTTTCAATAAGTCTCTATTATCCGGTGTATTCATTGATGCATGGAAAAAACATCAATTACGCCGATATTCAAAGATGGTAATAAAAATGATGTAGCTAACTATAGACCTATTTCAAAACTCACTTCCACTGCAAAGCTTTTTGAGTCTATCGTGAAATCCAAATTAGACTTTGCTGTTCGTAGTACTATCTCTCCGAGCCAGCATGGCTTCGTTCAACGAAGATCTACTGTAACCAACTTGGCATTGTGTGTTGATGATTGTCACGAAGCGTTTAAATCGGGGCATCAAGTGGACACCATATATACAGATTTCGCTAAGGCTTTTGACAGGGTGTCCCACAAGATTTTGATTTCTCAGTTAGCTTGTATGGGTTTTCACGCAACCTTCCTATCTTGGATAAAATCATATTTATCTGAAAGAACTTGTACTGTTGTCCTGGACAATACAGTCTCTTAACCTTTTACTGCGAGCTCTGGTGTACCTCAGGGTAGTATACTATGGCCTTTGTTATTTGTACTATTTATCAATGACGTTAGTACATGTTTTTCTTCAGCAAATTACCTCCTATATGCTGATGACTTAAAAATTTATTCGACAATAAAATGTAGGCATGACGCTTTGGCCCTTTAGTCTGATCTAGACAAACTTAACCTGTGGTGCTAGAGAAACTGTCTATCCTTAAATGTAAGGAAGTGTTTTCACATGACTTTTTCCAAATGGTTTATAACATCTCGAAACTCGTATAACATTGCCGGCGTTGAATTGAGATCAGTGGAGCAAATTAAAGACTTGAGGATTTATTTCGATGCCAAACTCACTTTTTGCACTCATATTACCTACACAGTTTCAAAATCGTATGCTATGCTTGCTTTTATTCATCATAATTGTTCTTGTTTTTCTGATCTGTATACATTTAAAACCCTCTACACTGCCTGTGTTCGATCACGGCTGGAATATGCCACTTTTATATGGAGACCTTACCATCAGTGTTGCCAGGTCTTCAGCATGAGAAAACGTCCCTCTTAGTCTGAAAAAACGTCATTTCCTACCCAAAAACGTCTTTTTCAAATGTATGCACACAGAATTGATCTTATTAAACTTTTATTGTATAGAAAGGTACATAAGTATGTATGTAAGGTATATTAAAATGTAATTTCAAAAGAGCACATTTAAAATTCATTCTAAACTGGTTTGAGGTCGTTAATATAAGAATAATTTTATACATACACTTGTGATCAGCTGATTAAGTCATCGATATTTTGATCGATTGCGGCTGTTTTTCTTTTGTTTATTTCATGTTTGTTATTTTTCCATAAAATCCTAGCTCATTATATAACAAACCAAATATAAACACATATTTCAAACTTTGTGCATAAATTATAAAAATCTGCAAAGTTTCAGCTAGATTTTCAACTTTTTATTCAGATTTTTAAGAATTTTTTCGAGTATGCAGTTTGATAGCCAATTATTTTCCAGGATAATAATGTGCAAGTTTTAAGTTGCTAAATAATCGCGTTGATTTTTTAATATTATTGTTATTTTTTTCTTGTAGACAGTTGGTTAGGTGGTCGGTTGTCGAAAATGGTAAATTACGTTGTGCTAAGAAGGAACATAGCAATATTTCAGCCTTTTTTGCGTTCATTACATTTTCAATGAAGTCTTAAAAAAGTCGCCTACTTTTTTCTGATTTTTTATGCAGCTACAGTTTTTTTGGCGCTTTTGCGAGCGTTCGTGTTGCAATAGATCAGCTCTTCCTGATTTGGCTTTTAATGTGCAATTGCAACCATTTCAATAAGCCTCGCAACTTCAAGTGTTTACAAAACCAACCTTTAAACGCGGGATCCTTAGTCCAAGAATCCAAAAAAATGCGCGTACGCTTGGTTTGCATCGTATTTAAGTCATTTGTGTCCAAACGATAAACATCTTTTGAAGAAGCTGCTGCAAAACACAAAGCTTGTAAAGAATTACTAAGAAAATAATTAAAAATCAGTTATACTTACAAGATTTAGTAACAGAGAAAAATTACTGGGAAGTTAAAAAACGTCATTTTTTACACAAAAAACGTCCGAACGTCAACAAGATACAAGAAACGTCCAAATGACGTTAAAAATGTCCACCTGGCAACGCTGCTTACCATGCTATACATATTAGTCGACTAGAAGGTATTCAGAAATCGTTTATACGTTTTGCACTTTCTTCTTTCAAATTCACGGAACCAGTTCCATCCTAGAGCTCACGGTGCATGCTCATAGACTTGTCATCCTTGAATAACAGAAGGGCATTTTTGTCTCGCTCTTTTGTGACTAGTGTTATGGGTGGGCTTGTTGACTGCCCTGTACTTTTGAGTAGGATAAATTTTAATGTTCCGGCGAGAAGTCTTAGACGTGTGGATCTCTTCTGTATACCAAGGGTTAAATGTAATTATACTCTTAATTCGCCTTTAGTTAGAACATTAACTGAGCTTAATCAGTGTAGGGGTCTGGATATCTCGCTTCCGAGGGGTCCTATAACATTATGTTTTAGCGATAATTTTAAGTAATTATAGCTTAGCCTTCCTAGTCAGTAAGAATTTTGTATTCATTGGCTAATAAATAAATAAATAATTGGAGGATATTTAGCGAGATTTAAACATATTAGAAGACTAACTTGCCTCACGCTCTCTTTGCAATAAAAATATTAAACAGAATAGGGCTGTTCAGGATATTGTGGAAATGGTCTGGGATTTGCAGTTGCAATGGCATTTGTAAATTTTATGCTTGCTGCCATGGCAACCGTGCAGTGGCGGATACAGACTTTTGGTTGGGTGGGAAGGGGGGAGGACTTGGGTCCACTTGCCAAATAATTAGGGATGTGCCTGGTATCCGGAAGATATCCGGTATCCGGCTTATCCGACCGTTTTTCTGTTATCCGACCGGATACTACCTAAAATCCGGCCGGATTACCGGATGTTGATTTTGAAAGATTCAATTTAAAAATCTAGTTCAGAAATTTATTTTTCCTTTTATTTTTATAATCCGATTTAATGTTAGATACCAGTAAAATATTTTAATATTTTTCATTATGAAAAGAGACATTTCCGATTTATCGGGCTAAAATCTATTTATATTTTCAACATAAATGCTACCCGATGCACTAAACATACTTTCTGAGTTCACTGAGGAAGGTGTTGCCCAGTGATACTTCATTGCCAGTATAAACAAATTCTTTGCGATTATGCTTCCATCATACTAAAGGATCTTCTTGTCTGGGTATAAGGGGTAGCTGTAAATATTTCTCCGTTTCTAAATCGCTGCCTTTTTCTTTTACGGTCTTGTCTACCCATCGTTTGCCCATCCATATCACTACAAAAATTGGAGTTAGCATCAGAGCCGTTGGCGATTTCCTCAATTGCCAAATATCCTGGTGAAGCCCCTCTTCAGTAGAAGCTTTACTCAGTTTTTAGCTTTATTGATGTCAGAAAAAAACGAGTTTTGAAACTTGGGTTACAAAATATTGCAACAACGTGAGGATACGGGAAGCGGACGGTATGTAAACATGCATGATAGTAATTTGCATCACATTTTTAAATAAAAATACATTAACCACGCGTTTTTGCTTAGCGGCGTTCATTGCTTTTATACCTTTTGTCTTTGCCATTTCTCCTCTATTAACAAAAAATAATCTATAAACCAGGGTTGCAGAGGTGAAAGTTATATTTTAATACAGGATTATTTTATAACTTTGATTTCAGGGGAGGAATTTTGTATTCTTAATTACGTTTTGGATAGTTCAGCTCGAAAAAGCAGATAATCTGGTCATACATAAGTATGTCGCTAAACAAAAAAACATAATCAGCCTGATCATGAATATTCGGTGAAAAATTTCACCGGCGAAAAATTTCGTTCAAGGAAATGGGTCCCTTTATCATGAATGCGGAACAATTTCGGGTGAACGGCGTTTCAAAGTTGGGAAAACAGCTGTCGAAGCCATTAAATACAATTTCAATTTTTAGTATATTTCCTATTGAGTATTTCGTACATTTGTGAAATTAAGGCAACTGTTTTGCCTTTTTATCTGTGCGAGTGACAGTTATTGCTGGTGAATACGCTATGTGAAAAGGTGCCGTGACATAGCCCCAAGTGGCATAATCCCAATTTTAAAATCTCTGTACTGACATAAACCCAATTTTTTTTACTTGGGGCTATGTCTCTATATAAGGAGTGACATATTTACAAACGAAAAGACGACAAAATTCCAAATCCCGCATGTAATTTTGAAAACCAAAAGAATTTGGAATATACAAGAGTAATGATAAATCATATTTTTATCAAAACACGGGCATAGAAGCTGGCTTTGCCTACATAATTTTTATAGGCATTGATATTGTGTGACGCTCTAAATTATTCGCAAATTGAGGTGTCACAAAACCCTTGCGCCCCTCTAAACAACAAAAATCACGCCACTGGTTCCTACATAGACCGATACCTACAAACATAAATATATTCATATGCAGAAAAACAAATGGCATATAAAGCGGAATAGCAGCAAGTACAAACAACAAAATCACGCCACTGGTTCCTACATAGACCGATACCTACAAACATAAATATATTCATATGCAGAAAAACAAATGGCATATAAAGCGGAATAGCAGCAAGTACAAACAACAAAATCACGCCACTGGTTCCTACATAGACCGATACCTACAAACATAAATATATTCATATGCAGAAAAACAAATGGCATGTAAAGCGGAATAGCAGCAAGCAAATCGAACCGTAAACGGATTATGTACTTCGTCAACAAGAGCGAACGCCACTAACAATGCCAACAATTATGTACCAGCACCGCCGCGGCGCAAGAAAACCCAACCAAATATATACGGAGCAAAGCGGAAAAAAGGATAGCGGACCTGCGATCACGCCAGAGTACAGCTAGACCGACTTTGCTTAAAGAGCAGCGAAAGCATCAGCGGCTTGCTTAGTTCTTCCCAAGTGAATCGATAGATAACAGCGGCGGTATCCATCGGCAGCGAGTGTTGATTTCCATCACCAAAACAGCATTTGAAGACACCGGAGACGATCACACATTGGGAAGCTAGCGACGACATATAGAACGCGGAGGATATTCCTGTATACGAACTCCGGGTCCGACTGAGTCCTACCCCGGCCAAAGAGAGTTTGTTACAGGTGCCGCCCGAGCAGGGACCTCAATTAGAGGACTGAACGTTAAAAGAAGAGTATACAATGGTTCGTATATCATGGATCTATCAGCTACGCAAAGATGAGCTGAATGCGTACGCCATAGAGTTTAACTTACCCACAGTGGCAAGTGATTGGGTACCACCGTTCGAAACTACCCAGCATCTATCACCACACCGTACGTTAATGGAAACAGTTCGAAGATGGCCAGTACGATACGATGGCGGAGAAGGTGCCCTAGTATTTATCGAGCGCTTGGAAAAATTGGCGAGAGTGAGCGGCATCGCATGTGACCAGTTGCCAATGGTCATGAACGAAATTCTCAGTGGAGTCCAGTGAGGATCCAGACAGCTGGACAGCATTTAAACGAAAATCTTTGAAATTCTTTCTTCACGCACGTTTTTTCGAAGAACTAGAGGACCAAATTCGCCAACGTCACCAGAACCCGAAGGAAAGCTTTAAGGACTATTCGCTCGCCATGACCCAGCTGACCCGGAAAGCCGGTCACTCCGACGCACAGCGGCTAGAAAGAATTTACCTTAATTGTTCTTTCGAATACCAACTCTATATCCGACGGAAAGATTTCCACTCATATGATGAGCTAGTGGAAATGGCAGAAGACTTCGAGGCTATTAGGAAAAATGCTCCGAACCTAGCACCGCCCCGGACTCGAGAAGAACGACTGCGTCAAGTGAATCACCACGAAGACGAAGTAACACCGCCATCACATCCTCGTGACCGACGCCTACCCAACAACATAGAACGAGAGAATCGCGTAAACCATGTGACTCGTGCACCGGCCCCACGAACAATTAATCCAGCAACAGCGTGCCGTAGATGTGGGCAAGATGGGCATCTCGCGACCGGATGCAGGAACGAGCAAGTTATATTCTGCTGGCAGTGCGGTCGCCAAGATATCCGCACAATCGAATGTTGCCGATCAACACAACAACAGGGAAACGAGAGGGGTCCAGCCAGACGAGGGGAGGCTGCATCAAGACTAACGCCTCATCACACCTAAAACATCTAGCTTACGACCATCAGCGGGTAACGACGGCAATAATCATTGGCGGTCGCTCAATGATAGCCGTAGTCGACACCGGCGCAACCCGAAGATTCATCAGCGCAGAGGTGGCCCAGAGTCTCCCACAACGTGAGGCCCATCGAACCCGAGCTAAAATCCATGTGCGAATGGCGGATGGGTCAATACAAGAGGTACAAGAAGCAGTAGATTCAATAATTCGAGTTGGCGATATGGCCGTGCGACTCAATCTATTGGTAATGGAACAGGTCACCGAACAGATCATTCTCGGCATGGACTTTCTGCGGCACGCCAACACCACCATCAGTTTAGCTGGACAAACAATCATCCGTCACATGCCCCACCCGATTCCAAATCCTGAAGCAGAGGTATGTAACAGTGTGCAAATGAAGGAGGAAGCGGTGAATACTCCGCGGAGAGTAAGCGTAGAGTCTACTGTTCAAGACGATAATGCACTAGAAGTCCAGAATGCGGAGTCGTACAAGTACGCTGCGATAGGTCACTACACTAATGCAGCGGGCGAAGGCATACCAGAGCTAAGGTACGACCCGGACAGCAATTCGGTGACAGATCACAAAGAGTAACGAAAAATCAAAGCGTTTCTAGATAAAGAGCTTCGCGAATTCGACGACATAAAAGGTACTCCTACTATTACATCGCACCGTATAACGATGAAGGATGACCAACCGATAAAACAGCGATATTATCCTCCGAACCCAGCTATGCAAAAGGTAATTGACGAAGAAATCGACGCACTTCTGGCGAAATGCTGTATTGAACCGTCCAACAGCCTATACAGTGCGCCGATCGTACTGGTTAAAAAGAAGACAGGAAGTTGGCGCCTCTGCATCGATTATCGTCAATTGAATGCCCGATCCATACCAGATGCTTACCCGCTGCCACGTATCAACCACACACTCGAGCAACTCCGCAACGTAAAATACATCAGTACGCTAGACCTTAAAAACGGTTACTGGCAAATACCAATGGAGGCCTCCAGTAAACAAAACACAGCATTTACCCAGGCCGTGGATTGTTCCAGTGGCGAGTGATGCCCTTCGGCCTCCACTCAGCTCCAGCAACTTTCCAACGAGCACTCGACGCAGTCATTGGTCCTGACATGGAACCATACGCCTTTGCCTATCTCGATGACATTGTGGTTATCGGGCGTACTCTCGAAGAGCATATGGCCAATCTGCAAGAGGTCCTCGGTCGCTTAAAGGAAGCCAAGCTACGTATTAATCCGGAAAAATTTGCGTTTTTTAAAACCCAGATAAAGTACTTAGGACATGTGATCAGCCAAGAGGGTATCCAAACCGACCCGGACAAGGTCGCCACCATCCAAACAATGAAGCAGCCAACTAATATAAAAGAACTCAGACAATTCCTTGGAGTTGCATCGTGGTACCGCCGATTTGTTCCAAATTTTGCCAAGGTGGCGCAGCCATTGTCGTCACTACTCAAAAAGGGTGTACGTTGGAACTGGAGTGAAAAACAACGAAATTCCTTCGAGGTACTCAAGAACGGCTTGACGGAAACACCGGTTCTCGCCTGTCCAGACTTTACACAACCCTTCATTTTGCAAACGAACGCCAGTGACTACGGTCTGGGAGTGGTGCTCACGCAAACCATCGGCCAGAATGAGCACGTCATCGCCTACGCCAGCTGCCGATTAAACAAAGCGGAGTCAAACTATTCGCCGACGGAAAAAGAATGTCTCGCCATTGTATGGGGCATTCGAAAGATGCGAGCATACCTCGAAGGATACCACTTTACGGTAGTAACCGATCATCTTTCACTGAAGTGGCTGAACTCCATAGAGAGTCCATCAGGTCGCATCGCACGCTGGGCTCTCGAACTGCAACAATACACATTCGACATTCGATACCGAAGAGGCCAGCTTAACGTCGTCGCCGATGCCTTGTCGAGGAGCCCCCTAGAAACAATACAGATGATTTCCACAGAAGAAGCCGCCGATTTACCTACCAAAGCTGAGAAAGACAAATGGCTCCAGAAGAGACTGAACGAAATGCGCCAACAACCAGAGAAGTGGGCAGACTATATCGAGGAGAACGGTCAGCTGTACCGACACATTCCAGCGCGAACGCAGGACGAAGATATCGCCCCTTGGAAACTCTGCGTGCCAGCGGCGATGCGAAGACGAGTTCTTGAAGAAATCCACAACCAACCCACCGCAGGACACATGGGTATAAGAAAGACAACACACCGCGCGATGGCAAGATACNTACACGGGTATAAGAAAGACAACACATCGCGCGATGGCAAGATACTATTGGCCTGGAATGCTGCGAGATGTCCGCCGATTTGTACGCGGGTGTGCCACATGCCAAATGTATAAACCTAGCCAAGAAGCTCCAGCTGGACGCATGCTTACCCAAGTCGCTGAAGAACCATGGGCCATCGTTTGCGCGGATTTTGTGGGACCACTGCCGCGATCTACCCACGGAAATACTATGCTTTTGGTTCTAATCGATAAATTTTCCAAATGGGTAGAGCTCATCCCCATGCGACAAGCTACAACAGACGGTGTGGTTAAGGCTTTCCGGGAAAGACTTTTATCCAGATTTGGGACACCGAAGATCTTCGTTCGAAGATCGTTACTCAGGGGTTTTGGGAGTCACCGATTACGAATTTGATGTCTGATTTTAATAGAGTTAAATAGGCCTCGAATTCGGGTTCAGCGAACCCTAAAACCCCTGAGTAACGATTTTCAAGCGAATCCGACGAATTTTACAAAAAGTGTCCGCCATATTGGATCCGCCATTTTGAATTAAAAAAAAATAATACCATATTCGTAATTAGCGACCCCGAGAACCCCCGAGTAACGAGTTTCAAGCGAATCCGATGAATTTTTCCAAAAGGTGTCCGCCATATTGGTTTTCTGGGGTTATATCAAAACCCTGAACTGATGGGGTTAAATGGACCTCGGATTCGGATTCAGCGACCCCAAAAACATAAAGTACATATAGTGAGACCTTTGGGTCAGAACACAAATTTTTTTTTGTGTGGCTGTGTTATGTACCAGCACCGCCGCGGCGCAAGAAAACCCAACCAAATATATACGGAGCAAAGCGGAAAAAAGTATAGCGGACCTGCGATCACGCCAGAGTACAGCTAGACCGACTTTGCTTAAAGAGCAGCGAAAGCATCAGCGGCTTGCTTAGTTCTTCCCAAGTGAATCGATAGATAACAGCGGCGGTATCCATCGGCAGCGAGTGGTGATTTCCATCACCAAAACAGCATTTGAAGACACCGGAGACGATCACACATTGGGAAGCCAGCGACGACATATAGAACGCGGAGGATATTCTTGTATACGAACTCCGGGTCCGACTGAGTCCTACCCCGGCCAAAGAGAGTTTGTTACGATAGGCAGTCTAATATTACAACATTTGTATAACTGAGAATCATTTCTTACTAGACGCCACGTTTGCTGAGGTTCCACAATGTTGATTCAAGCAATTGTTTATTATGTACCCTTAAGTAGAATTCTCCTTTCTGTATTGCCGGAAAAGAGGGGCGGAAGTAATTTTGCGCAGAACTTCTATCTGCGTAGGCGGCCTTCGGCGATTTTTTATTCCAAATTTTCACTATAGATTAAAATATAGTTTTTATAAAAAAAACATAGTGTTAAAAAAGGGCCGCAGGCGAAAATTTGGAATAACAAATGTCGCGATTTTTGTTGCAAAGTTTGACAATATACATATTAAAATATTGTTTTATATTAAAGAATGGCGAAATTTAATATCTAAATTTTCCGATTTTTAAGCTTAGTTTCCAGCTGAAGAAAAATTACAACAAGTATTTTTCATTCTTTCTTTCGATTGCAAAGAATACTTTGCCATTGTTTTAAATTTTTTTGAAGAAATATTAACATATATATTTCTAGAGAGCTATAAGCGGACCAAAAAATTTTAATGCAAAATTTGTTTTCCATTTCGTGAGCATGTTTTTTATGCTTTTTTTTTTTTGAAAGCTGGAAAATAAGCTTTAGGCTCAAAAGTGGCATTATCTCAATTGTGGTTATGGCGCCTTAAAAGAAGTGACATAACCCCAAGTAAAAAAAATTGGCTTTCTGTCACTGTATAAGGAGTACATAATTACAAGTTTTAAAACTGGAGCTATGCCACTTGGTACCGTGTGAAAATGATTCGAGGTTAACTACTTCGCTTAGTGAATATTCAACATACAATAGGTGAACTGCATGGGCAAAATGTGAACGAGTTCACACGAAATGAATATTCATGATAAGGCTGAATATAACAATATTGTGAAATTTATGAAGGGCAGCATTCTACCGGATATCCGAATCCGGCTTTTATTTTTTAGACGGTATCCGGAATCTGGTTATCCGGTAAAATCTCTATCCGGCACATCCCTACAAATAAGGTTAAATTGACTTCACAAAGAAAAAAAGAGCATGATTTTTTGCAAACATCGTAATTTTCGGTGTTTTCATTTTAGATGTTTGAAAATTTTGAACAGAAAAAAGTATTTTATAAATCATTTTCACACTATCATAGTTAACGGCTCATTTGTAATTCATAAACAAATCAACTAATTTTTCCACCTAAAATTTGTCAATAAATGCGAAATTCACGAAAATTCAACAAGTTTCAAAAATTTGCTATCATAATTTCAAATTTTTTTAATCAATTTTTGGAAAAGTTTTAGGCATGCATTTTTATAGCCAATTTAATTTCAGTATAATAGTGTGCAAGTTCAGACTTAAACAGCATGGCTTACTGGTGTAAAGTAAATCTTATGCCTCTAAATCTTAAGAAATGTAAAGTAATGTGCTTCTCGCGAATAGCTTTTCTGCCAGTTTCTTATATAATAGGTAACCATAACCTGGAACAGGTATACAATTTTGTGGACCTTGGTATCACAATGGATCCAAAGCTTAATTTTAGTCTTCACATTAATGTGACAGTCAACAAGGCTAAAGGTGTACTTGCATTTGTGAAACGATGGTCAAAAGAATATAGTGACCCTTATATCACTAAAACCCTGTTTACAACATTAGTTAGGCCGATTCTGGAATACGGCTCGGTGGTTTGGAATCCAAGGTATCAAATTTACTCAGACAAGATAGAATCAATTCAAAAACAATTCCTACTTTTTGCTTTAAGAAATTTCCGATGGGATTCTCAATATAGTCTTCCACCTTATACGAGTCGCTTAAAACTTATTAACCTTCCTACACTTGCCAGTCGCAGGGAAATGCTTGGTATAATTTTTATGGTTAAATTACTGACAGGCTCAATTTCAAGTCCGTCTCTTCTGGCTGATGTAAGCTTTAATGTTCCCTCACGCGTATCAAGACACTTTTGTCCCATATTTCTGAAAGCTTGTAAAACCAATTTTGAATTGCACGACCCACTCCGTTGCTTATGCCAGGATTTTAACTCTCATTCCAGCACGTTTGATATATCAGATCCGCTTTTCAGCATTAAGAAAGCGATACTCTCCTCTCTCAATAAGTGAATTATTGACATAAATACATAAAATCAGCTGATGAATTTAGTTCTGTAGCTGAACAGTTTTAGATCTCGACACTTAACAAACTCCTGCCTATCGTGACTCGGCACAAAAATTTAAAATATTGGTTCCGTACGTCATGCGGACTGCGCCCCTCGTGCGGATGGGCGGGAATGGAGGGTAAAAACCGTTGGGATTATTATTATTATTATTATAAGTTCGAAGTTGTGCATTTTCTGCGATATAAAAATACGAGTATTTTAGAACATAAGTATTTTGGTGGATGAAAATGCGAAACGTCTCCAGCCAAAAAAATTCACAAAAATCAACGCGAATTTTTAGGTACCTCAAACGTTCACTTTTTGTACTGAAATTGAATGAGCTATAAAAGTCCATACCCAAAAATTTTCGTTCAGCCCGTTACTACGCCGCCATGTTTTTAACCGGCGAAGGGTTGAAAAACTTATTTCTGAAGTAGCGTTATAGCTTGAAGTGTGGCCCTGCATTCTGGCTTTATAAATCAATTGAAAAGAATATTCGTCGGAGTTACCAAGCACTTCACGTTGCACACAGCAGTATTTGTATAATAAAACCGCTAAAAATTCAGATTTATCAACTTTATCTCTTTAAACATATTATTTCTCGAGCTATGTAACCGATCTATCTGTTGGAAGGATTTTTGACTACGTCAAATAGAACATAGCTGTTTTTGTGATTTTTTTCTGTGCTTCCAATAGCTGCATTTGTTCCTTTCGTTATTAAGTTTTTTATGGAGCAATCTTAAAATAAAACTAGTAGACATACAAATAGAAAGCATGTACTATAATTTATATTCTTTTAAACTATTTTAAATAGGGCTATGGGATATTTATTTTTAACAAAAATTTTAAATAATAAACAGTCATTTAGTTTGCTTGTCGAGCCTTGTCAGGCAATATTATTTTATAGTTGGCTATAAATCTCTGTTATAAAACTATGCGCCTACTTCTGCTTTCTGCGCTATTTAAAGTCGAAGTTTAGTTCCTTCAAAAGGGATTCCAAGCAGAAAAGTTCAAGTTCAAGATTCGATGATGGCATAATTAAAAATCTGTTAGTCTGATCGAATGTTATTTGTCAAAGATCCGATGAAAAACCCGACGCACCGCTACTTTCTTGCTTCTGTGTTCTTCCTCAGTGAAATAACTTAAAAATATAGAAAACGAATGCGGAAAAGTGCGCTCGATACTCAACTGCTTTCGTCGGAGCTAAGTACCAAGATCTACTGAATAATATGTCCTCAAATTTCAGTGCCCTCGGAAGATCATTATAAGGACTATGAAACTGGACAATAACACCTTGTACACCGTATGGGTCTTTAGCTTACTTTACCGCATCCTTTTTTTTTATTTTTAAGTTATTTATTTCATTTAAAATGAGAAAGCATCAAAGTTTTGGAAACTTAAAATTCTACACAATTCACAATTATGCATTCGTAAATGAGAGCCAATCTGAAAAAAGGGTGGACATATCCGAACTCGCCGATCTAAATATGCCATAGAAATATATGCCGTTTTTGAATTTTTCTGAAGTAAGTTTTTGTGGACCTATGGTATTCGATGGATAAATATGTCAAGAAAATGAACCTACGATAAATGTAATTAGCCATTTTTCTCATATAAATCAACCCAAGGCCATATTGCTTTATTTCCATGGGGAAAGCGAAATAAGCACTAAGCAAAAATTTTACACATGAGAAATAAAGCCATACGATCTTATTTCAATACAGTAAATAAAAGTAAATGATGTCTCTTTATCGACGAGCCGCGTTAGCGCGCCACCCCGCTCCGTGCCTGAGCTCCGCGCCAAGCGACTGAAAGCGCCGCGATCGCGCCGCACGGCCCTCGTATAAAATTGTTGCTCAGTTCATTCATCTTGGTTTTAATAATATACATACAAATATGAGGTTTTCTTTTAAATCAGTAATATATAAGGTTGAGTGCTTTTCGTTTTGTCATTAATAATCTTATACATACCTCAAGTTAATATGCATCTTACCGATTTAAAAAAAAAATTCATATACATACATACTACACTAGTTAAAATGTTTTTTTAGAAACTTATAAAAGCTACCTGTTATCTACACTTATATATCTATATATATATATCAATATCTATGTTTATCTACATACTCTATATCTATATCTATATCTATATCTATATCTATATCTATATCTAT
>NW_016171473.1:0-14391 GCF_001687245.7 Rhagoletis zephyria
TGATCCAAATGACAAATCGGTTTAAGCTTGAAAAATTTGCATAAAAAAATTAAAAACTTTTCAACGGAATCGTAATAATGAGTTTTTTAACTTTTTTCAAAGATTGGTACACTTGGGCCTCTTCTTATGCGTTTTTTTTATGCAGATTTGAATTTATGCGGTTTCCAAACCATTTTTTCGCTGTAGCAATTTTTTTTTTCGAAGGTTTTTATTACTTGTTTTCAGTTTGTAAGAGACAATGCTTCTGATAAATAAATTGTCTTTGTATTCTTAAATAATTCATGTATTTATTGTGGTATTTTTTTTTATTGCCTCACTGGATTTTTTTATGCGGTTTTTCAGAATTTTTTATATGGAGTATCTGAATTTATACGGTTTTGAAAATGCTGGAACACATCCTGTGTTTTTGTATGAAAGTAAAGAACTTTGATACGGATTTTTTTATGCGGTTTTCTGAGGAACGCATGCACCGCATAAAAGAAGACCTAAGTGTGTAGGAAAAACTTGAACAACTGAACCTAAACTATTCCGATTTAGACTTGTGAGGTATCATTGGAAAAAATACCTTTCACCCTTTTTATCTCTTAGCTAATAAACCTATTCAAAGGATGAAAGAGAAAGTTAGGATGAACGAGCGCCATTCCAAGTTGAATTAAGATATGTTGGTATTTGAAGAAAAAGATTGGACGAAAATGAGTCTTTTTTACACAGAAATAAAAAGAGTGGGAAAAAACCTTTCTATTGAGACTCCATAAGTTTCAGAATAGTTTTATTCATAAAAAACTCCATTTTTGGGGGTTTTTTCAAATCGTTCCAGCTCACGTCAATCTAAATAATTTTTCCGAAATATCTTGGTGGACGTCTTCAAATATAATAAATTTTGTATTCCCGGCGGAAAAACCGCAACTTTTTTTGGTGATGTATGTATGTATGTATGTACATATGTATTTATTTGTGCCTTAAATAATATGACTAAGCAAGACAGTGAATTTGCTGTGCTATGCCACTTTATTGCACTCATTTTTTTTAATCCACTCCAAACGCTTTTAAATATTCCATTACGACTACAGTTACCAGACAATAATTAAGTTCCTTTTGCGCAATTTCCTGCATTTTTACTTGCAGTTGAGTGTAGCAATAATTAACGGTAATAGCTCAGAAGTACATAAAAAAGGCAAACAAAAGAACTACATACATATTAAGATGCCTCTCCTTCCAATAGAAGTCAGTTGTATGCATACCACTGATGCCAACCGAGGGAGAATTCCCCGATTTTGGTGGAATCCAATATACAAACGATTTTTATTAGAACATTCCTATTGAGAATAAAATTACAACTTGTTACATAACCTAATTAAATACCTCATGCAACCGTGTGGATATTAAAGAAAATGCTGCCGTGTGCATACCGACGCTTTTCACTTGACCTTTATAGTTGCATTCGCGTACGCAAATTGACATTTAATTATTCATCATTCACTGTCATTTCTTGCTTCGTTTTCGGCGCCAAGCCAACGTCTGGCAAAGTTTTGAGCAGTTTAATAGAAGTTCCGTGTGTTCACTGCGGGCGGAGGAAAAAATTCGGGCGAATTTGTTTTCGGGCGAAACTCGCGATACGGGGCATTGAAAATTTTTCCATAATTAATTTGAACAACTGCAATCAGAAATAGGCTTGGCATAGATACTTTCTAGGCAATTTTACTACAAAACAACTATTTAAAAATAAAACCTCTCTTGACTTGTAAACAATTAAAAAATTTCATTAAGGAAATATATGATTCTAAGGAATAATGCATCTATGCCCGATATACATACATATATGATAGATATTATGTTTCACGAAATGTAGTCCGAAGTGATAGTTGCATATATTATTAAAGAAGTCTTCTTGAAGTGGCTTAATAGAAGTTATTTTGGGGGAATACCATTGAAAATAGGGACTTTTTTCCAGGAATTTGGGGGAATTAGCGTTAATAAAGTTGGCATCCCTGATGCATACATGCATACATTGTGTGAGTGAAACAATTAAATTGTTTATATGGCATCAAACGCGGCACGAATTAACTCGTGTCAGTGCAGCTCGCACACACAAAAAAATTAAAAAACGGTAAGCCCTAGTTAAATAAATTTTTTTTTTACTAAAATTAGATGGGCTACAAAACTGCACACTTAAAATCTTTCTAAGAAATCTAACTAAAAAGATTGCAAGATTTACGAAATTTTGTTGAATATTCCTTTTTGAATACATATCGTACAAAGATTAAAACATTGATTTATACGGGTTTCTTAAAGAATAAATTACATATAAGGCCATGAGAGCAGAAGTGGCCTAATCCACATTTTTTTTTGGTATTTAACTTTTTAAAATAGTTTCAAATGTTATAAATTTTAAAATAATGGTCGCTTATTCCTTAATTTGGTGGTACGCTATGTAGCTTTATTTCTTAAAATGAAGGAATGAGCGACTTTTATTTTTAAATTTATCACATTTGAGAAAAATTTTTGCCTAGGCCACTTCTACTCTCACGGCCTCATATGTACGTATTGTTTTTTATGAAAAAAAAAAAAATTGTTAATACTTATCATAAGTGGTGTGCTTATGATTTTGACACCGGGTGTAAATATATACATGTGATTTAACCCTTGACTACTGTGCTTAAAAAAAGACTCATGACTACTGATGTTGGTCTGTGAGATCACACAAATTTTATTGTTAAGTAATAAATATATTTTTTTTTTTGCAATTTTATTGTGGCTTATTAACATTTTATTTAAATATTGTTATTGAACTTTGATAGTAGTAGGCTGAATAAGGAAATGAATTAGCAACACGAGCTTACGGCGTGTGCATAGCTCAGTGGTTAGCTCTTCTGACTTTGCACATAGATAACGCGGGTTAGAACCCTGCTGAAGAGGAGATGTGGTGATCTCCGAAATCAGGGGCGAACGCAGGTAGGGGTTTTGGGGGTTGAAAGTGGGTGAAGTGTGTATGAATTTTCAACTACTTGCAAAAATCTGCAGATAAAGAACAGAACAAGGTGAATGAATACAAAGTTGTGTACCAGTGTTGCCAGGACTTCAAAAATAAAAAAGCTAGATTGGCCAAATAAAAAAGCCAAAAAAAGCTAAATGGCCAAAAAAAAGGTTAAAAAAAGGCCAGCCGTTTCAACATTTCATTAACTCTTACATATGTACAAAGAGGTGGTACAAATATACCACCGAGAAACAAAAAAGTAAATATCTCGACAGCCAAGGTACTTACGATGATGAAATTTCATGAAAGCCTTGTGCAAAAATTTTCGAACACCATACCGTTTAATAAAACCATTTTAATAATAAAGGGCACCCTTTTTTAGGGTCTGAAAACCCATGGTCCTTAAAGACAAAGTATCTTCATACATTACAATACGATTACAATCGTAAATGTTTCAATTGGAGCGCGCATAGTTAAGAGCAAACCGAATATTCACGCAAATGAAGCGGAGTCGATTTCTATTTGACAAACTGTTTAACTCGACATGAGTGCTTCAAAGCATACCTTCACCGATTCAAACACGAATCGGAACCCATATGCGACTACTGCGGATGAGATGTAATAGAAGGCGTCTTTTTAGAGTGTATGCGATTTGACAATACCAGATGCCAGCTTTGCAACATATCTGGCGAGAGTTTCACGCCTGAGTCACTCGTGGAGGTTTTGCTGCAAAGAAGCGAAAAATGGTCGTCAGCATGTGACGCAATAGCGAGGCGACGAAGGGGCTAAGGACTCCCGAGTGGTTACGGCATAGCAGCGGAGACTAACTACCTTTTTCCCTCACGATGTAGTGCTTGACGTCATTCCCGTGGAGTGCGGAGTTTCCTGGTTTTATAGGGCCACTTTAGAGTCCCTGAAAAAACTGTTAAAGTATAAACAGAACGAGTTCGCTGAGTAAATTTCGTCGGACGGAGCGATACCGACGGGTGATATTCGCTTAACATTCCGACAAGTAAAATTGAACCGGAACAATAATTTAGTGCAACTACAAATATTGCGAAGTATTGTCCTTAAGAAATGCTAGTTTGAAAATAAGAAAAGGCTAGAGAAAAGCCACGAAGCTAAATCGTAAATTCGTAAAATCGTAAAGCTAAACGACAAAAAAAAAAAGCTAGATCCAGCCTTAAAAGAATATTTCATCACTTCATGGCTAAAAAAAATATTGCTCATGATCTAAAAAAAGATTTGCCGATTTGAAATTATTTAAATGCACGTTTCCATACTTCATAAAGCCTTTTTTATGTAAAAGTATGTTCACATATAAATATTTAGGGGAAACTAAACTCGTTAAGTTTTAAACTGTGTAAAACTCGTAAGTTTACGAGGCTTTTATGGGAACGCCCCCTATGTTAAAAGGTGTAAACAGGTGCGTAAAGTGACTGTTTGACAGATCAACCAGGATTTTGTGAAGCAGTTTTTGTTTCATAGTATTTTCCATAACATCCCGCCGTCTTGTCTCTATCACTCTTGGCTAAAATACAATTAAAAATGCCGAAAATTATCTGAAAACCTAAATCAATACAGTTGGTGGATGAAATTCATTCATTTTATTCGCTTACTATTTTTTTCATTTATTTTAATTATTTTATCATACATTTTAGTATACAAATTTCGACCCCTCGGCAACACTCAGGTTTACGAGGTCGTTTGCGCATCAAATTTACCTCGTAATTTTTTTGAGCTCCATACAAATTTTGACAGTTCTTTTACGAGGCTCTTAAATTTACGAGCTTTACGAGGTTTACGAGGCTTGTACGAGTTTAATGGAAGACCCCAATTATCTCAATCAAAGCTCGTTGTTCAATCACCCCGTTTACCCAGCAAATCTCAGACTATTAGCCGTCAAATTTGTTGTGCTTGTTATTCTCACATCTCAAGTAAAAGTTATGTTTCTGCTCTGTGCCACCGTGATCACTTTTTTCTGCTATATTAAGCAATTTAAATATATTTTAGCTTAACATTTTATTAAAAATACTTTTACAAGCAGATGATATTTCGCCGGAATTTCGCTGCTGGACATTTTTTACTGGAGATTTTAAACGAGCGTAGGGATGTCAGTGGCAAAAATACATCGGTGTTTTTCTTCGATTCGATGCATCGAAATGTATATCGATATTTTTCAATGCATCGAAGGGCCATACATCGATGCATCGATTTGCATAGGATTTTTCAGATAATGTTTCATAACAAAATATGTTATTAGCAAAATTGTATACAATTTGAAATAAATTCCTGCAACTGAGCTATTTATGTGTCTAACGGAACTTTTTGGAGCGGTTTCAATTTTTTGATCAAAGTCATTTCTCTTTTTTGTACAATTCAAAAACTGGAACGACGGTTCAATGTACTAGAGATGTCAGTTTTTAAAAAACATCGACGCATCGAATATTTATTTATACATCGAGTGGAAAATGTTCGATTCGTCGAAGCAAAATATCGATATTTTCGATGCATCGATGTTTTTCCGACATCCCTAAACGAACGAAATTTTGTATTTGTATATCAAAAAATATAGACAGACGGCAACGTTGAACTAGATTAACGGCGCAGTTGATCAAAATCAAAATTGTGCCTTGACAGACGGCAGTAATGCGGATTAACGAGATGCCAGGTCGTGGGTTCGAGTCCCAGGGCCAGTAGAATTTTCATTTTTTTTCTTTCTTATTCATTTATAAGTTTTATATTTTTTAACATTGCTTCCAGTTAGTTGTTGATTTTTTCATTAAAAAAAAAACTCTAAAAATTTAAATTAACTAATTAGTATAATACAAAATGTGATATAAAATAAAGCAAATGAAAATAGATTAAAGTAAAATTAAATATTTAAATAAGATAAAATAAATAATAAAAAAAAAATTGGCCATCGCTCCAACCGACGATTGAACCTGGCACCTTTGTCACCAGTATTAGACAGGGGTCGGGGCATGATGCGCCTCGTCTAAAACTTTCTTTGGCCTCGAAAAGTTTTTCCTCAGTGTAGTGCTACTCAACAAAAACCGTAATTAGCATGATTCGGATAAAATTTTTTGGAATTTCATGGAATTAGTATATTCAATTGTTGTCGATAGTCCCAAAATGAAAAATATGCATTACACTCAGAACAAAGTCAGCTAAATATATTTCTCTAAACACATGATTTGGATACTAACCAAATAATGTAACTATGTACTAGGGCTCGTAAAATTATCCGACTATTCGACTAATCGGCTAACCGATTATTCGATACGTAACTTTTCGCATGCTTATTAGTCAGTTAATGGTATTCGAATAGTCGCCCGCCCTCGATTATTCGAATAGTTGCTTTGCTTCGACTACTCGAGCATTGTAGCAAATCGAATTTCAGTAACCAAACTCTCATTGAAATTTCTTTGACAAATGAAAAAAAAAATTTTTAAATATATACATGCACACATATGTATGTATATTCAGATACAAAAATGAGCGGACGCAAAAGGAGCTGGGTTTGGGATTTTTTCGAAAAAACAGAGGACGAAAAGGAAGCTCCATATGTGGTGCAGTTTTGTGCTACAACTCCTCCACATCCTCACTGAACAACCATTTAACAAAAATCCATAACAAAAATCGCGAAAATGAGAGGTAGGTATTGCTTTAGCCATTTTCTCTAAAATATTTCGCAATAACATTTCAATAATTAGCGCACATTCTTGCAAAAAAAGTGTGCCTTAATTTTGCACATGCAATCTTATATATGTACTACGAGTGTAGCAAGACTTTTCATATACATATGTATATGTATCTGTAAATGCAAAAAAAAACTCGAACTTAAAATATTCGATTAACCGAAAATGAACGGTTAACCGAATAATCTAAAGTGAACGGTTATCCGAATAGTCGACAGCTTTCGACTACTCGAATATTGCTAACCGATTAACAGTAGTCGACTTCAGTCAGATTCGAATAATTCGGTTCATCGATTAACCGAATTGCCCGAGCTCTACTATGTACATATGATAACAAAATCATGTGTCGAGAGAAAAATATATATTTGGTTGACGTAACTAAACTATTTGCTCAGTGTAAGTACTGATAATATACCATCACCTAAGGGTGAAAAGGTGTCAGTTAAATTTTTTGCAGTTGTTCAGGAGAGACGAAAAATCGATGTAGTTTCGTATTACCTGCCATTATGCATGAAAAACTAAATTAAAAAAAAAAAAGTGGACTTGGCACCTTTTCACCTTTAGGCGATACAATTTTTTTTAAACTGTAGCTGTGATTTTTAAATATTTCTATTATAATTTAATGACCTGTCTATTTTAATCTAATGACCTTATTCCGTAAAAAATAAAGTAGCTTTATAAAGGGTTTATAAATTGAAAAATATATGAAAACGTCAATTTATAAAGCTCTTTAAACCTATTTTATTTTTTATGAATAAGGCCATAAAACTGTTATTCGAACATAATTATGACCTTCAAATCTACCGTGATTTCAAACAAATTATGACACTTTTACTTTCGTATGTCATAATCCCGATTTGTTCAGACGACTGACGACGCACGTAATTTGTGTTCGTACGATTTTCGAATCGTTCACATCTGTCAGGATTCGAGCTTATAACTGAAGGCATAATAATAGATTGGCGCCTAAACATATGTTAGTGTTTGGCCGAGCTTCTCCTCCGATTTGTGGCGTGCGCCTTGANGGGGGGGGGACCTAGAGTTTTACGTCGACTCCGAACGGTGATTTTTATGAGAAGCTGTTTTTCATGGCAGAAATACACTCGGAGGTTTGCCATTGTCTGCCGAGGGGCGACCGCTATCAGAAAAAACTTTTTTCGTTTTTTTATTTTTCGTTGTTGCGTTGAGCCGGGCTTGAACCCAGGCATTGCAGATTGGAAGCGCGCACTGCTAACCACTACACCATAGCGGCCGGAAGGCAGACGGAGAGTTATTTTCAAGTTTTGGTTTTTTTAAAGAACCAACCTGAAAAAAATAAAACAAACGAATTAAAAAGCATAAAATAATTTTTTAAAACTTAAGTATCAAATAAAGAATTAACAACTTATGTAATTAAACGCTGGTATATAGCACTATTGGAACGATAGTTTTCTTCACAGTTGCCTTAATTATTGCGCTCCGTAATCCGCCTATATCGACTGGGTTTTCTACGACTCTTCTCAGTCCGGAGGTATATAGGCACATTTATTAATTTATCTTTTGAAACCGTTTGCTTATTTGAAAATTAGTGCAGAATACGAAGTTGCTTTCAGGCAGTGTTGGCAATATGTTAATCTGATTAATGATTAAAAATTAACGACTAATATGTTAATCGCGATTGCCGATTAAAATTAATTAATCGTAATCAACTGAACGATTAATGATTAAATTTTTGTAATCGTTAATCGCTGGCGGCGATTATGATTAATTAATTTGAATCATTAATCGTTAATCAAATTGAAAAGAAAATCTGATTAAGTTGTCTAGTTTGTCCGAATTTGAAACCAAACACTAGTTACAGTAATTATTTCGTGTTTTACGCTTATAAAAAGCACATAATATAAAAAAAAAATTATAATTATTGTTATTAGTAATACATAAACTGGGAACTCTTACAACCCAGCGCACATGTGCAGAGGGATATTAACACCTAGTTTGTAAAACGTCTGTTGGAATAGATCTTAATGAAAATGCCCACGAAATTGCTTAGATTGTTGAGGAAAACCGACTTAGCCATACCCGATTAACTGGCCTTGTGGGCACAGGGAAATTCCATCATAAATTAATTAATCACCAAACCTACTTAATCAAATTAAGGGTTAATGATTAAAAATTAATTTTTTTAATCGTGGTTACGATTAACTGTTTAATCAGATTAAAATTAATCATGATTAACTGTAATGGGATTAAATTTAATCGAGTTAACTAATTGATTAAAAAATCAATCGATTAGTGCCAACACTGCTTTCAGGCATGATTTTTAAACATTTGCATGTCACTATGAAACTCATTTGTTAGATAATCTAATGTTGAAGTTTTTTCCACCTTCTTCATGACGTTAACGTGTAATTTTTCATGGGAGGCAGGCTTTTAGTTTAATCTTTCTTCGGCAACAATTTTCCATATACATATGCTATTTGAACACTTTTGGAGAACTAAGTTATTAAACAAAAAATCATTTTTCATCTAAAAGTGACATTCTGGAAATATTTCACATTTGTTGGCCTTTTGTAAGAGCCCACAGTATACAGTAATCCAGATAGGCAAAACAAAAAATGTAAATATGCTTATTTGACAATTTATTTGAATGCATTGGTTGATATTTTTTCACAGTTGTCGTTTTTTTTTTAACCCAAATGAAATCCAGTTTAAATATTTTCTTATAGTGGAAAATATTTTCAAGTCACATCAAATAAAACAACGAGAAAAACAAAATTCCTAGCAAATCGGGCTTGCAGCGTAAGCGATTATAACTGGATGCAGTTCCTACAAAAGTCATATCTGGTTCCAAACACAACTTGGAGTGAATAATGGTGGGATGATTTTGGTAAATGGACCCATAAATTAGGGGGTAAAACAAGTATTACTTAGCTTAAAGGTAAAACTCTCTAATTCTCAAATATACCACTCTCGACGCTCGAACAAATGCAGGAAAGATTTATGCAGATAAGCAAGGCCGTTTTTCAACGGTATAAAATGTATATACCCATATTCTTACACACATATTTATCAAAATATTCAGAATAACGAAATGAATTGGTTCAGTCGTGTCTGTTTGTAAACACGCTAACTCGAACAAAATTTTGATATTTTAACGAAAGTCGGTGCCGAAGTTGTCTTTGGTATAATTTAGGTTAGTATTAAATTGTTGGTGAAATCTGTCTATAACCACGACCACCTCCCATGTAGTAATCAACAATATTTTGGTTTTATTATTTTTTTTACGAATTTCGCTGTTAAAATTTTCATTTCAAATATATCAACAAACATTTGGGGGGACTTTCACACCAGTCATTGCCTATGGGTTAATGACAAAATAATCCTCTACATGCACAATATTTCATGTATTAATTTTCAAATAAGCATATTGTCAATGGCTGGTTTACTGTATACTGTAGTAAGAGCCTCCTTGAAACTCCTGAAGCAATAAACAGACATTGGTAATTATATTTTTTTTAGTGTTTTTTGTATAAAATACTGGGTGACATTCAGGAAATATTTAGACGTACATACTTACCATGATGCAATGATGAATTAACTTAAAAACACAAACGAATAGCTTTTATTAAGTTATTTCTTATGTCATGAGATCAACAAATTCTTGCGCTTTTTAACTGCAATGCACTAAGGCAAGCAAAACCACTAATTTCAAAAAGCAACATTCTGAAAAATTCGGAGGGACAATAATATAACACGGAGAGCCACGCTTATGCTGATAAAATTTTTCAGGCTAAAATAGAATAAAACAATAAAAGTTAAGGTTGTCATTCACAAACTGTTACGGCTTTTTCATTGTTTCTTTTTTTAACCTTTTTTCATGTTGATTATCGAATAACCTGAGCGGGGAAAAATATTTTTATATGGAGTAGGTAAAATATGTATATCAAAGAAATACCGTTCGCAAAAGAAAACAGAACGGCTGACATTAATAAAAAACATCTTTGTTGGTGTTTTGTTTGGAAATGACCTATATACATATGGGACGTTCCATGTCAAACGGACCAAAGCTCTGCTCGAAATTCTATGGTATAGAAATTCACGTAAAGCATGTCAAAAGACTCGTAAATTTAGAGGGCACCAGATAAAATGTGACAGAATTGCAAATTCAGTATTATGTAAATGCTGCGACCCCTGGAAGACGTTATGCGTAAGTGCGCAAATATATTTGTCATTCAGTTAGTTAAAACAGTTTTGTGTTAGTAGGTCAAGACGGATTCTAATGTTTTTAGGATCGCTGACCACGAGTGTACCATCAGAAATTCTATATTCCAAATGGCGGATCCAATTTGGCGGACGTTTTTTTTTTAATTTACCGGATTTATTATAATTCGTTACTGTGGAGTAGAAATTAAGATGGCAGCACTGCCATTATTATACAAAAATATGCAAGTGGCAGCGTTGACAAAACATATGCATTCGAAAGTATAGAACTGACGCGTAGATATTCAAAAAGTTATAGAGAAAAGAATTTTTAATTATCAAGTGAAAAACTAAAGCTATATAAAAGAGGAAAATTACCAACAAAAAGAAAATAATGTCTTCAAAGGATATAAAACGTGAAGTGAATCAAGTGATAGCCTTACTGTCGGACTGTAGACGGCCAACTGAAAACTTATTATTGGAACACGATATTGGTTAACTACATATTACAAAAGCAGTAAAAAAATAAATAATACATATGTAAATATATTTAATAATTTTATTGAGCTTGAGGCCGTTTGTTTTAGTGAAAAACTATTGTGGAAAAGTAACAATAATTTATAATATTATTATTTATTAAAAATGTTCACAATAGTTTTTAATTAAAAAAAAACGGTCTCAACTTCAATACAATTGTTGAATATAATTGTTATAAGGCCATAAATAACAAAAACTAAAATGTAAATATTTAAATTTATCTACATATGTCGTTTAAATCAAAAAGGTTGTTATGAGCCGTTGGCTGACTGGCCAGCATAACATGATAATCATAGCCGAAAGGAGCGAAAGATTTTTTCTATGTCCGGTGATCACGCCGTGTGTGGTGTACTGGCGTTTATACCCGGAGCTCCAGTTAGTCGTGGCTCATATACGTGTTCACCAGATAAACCTTCGTCGTTGGCAAACGCCCAAACGCCCAAACGAGAATTCTATTCACACACTAGGCATATTGAACCATGAAAATAATCAAACAACATGCCACAACCTTCTTATAGTGCGATCGCCTCTATCTCACTGCCTACCATGCCTAGCAGCGCGTCCCGGATGTTAGTGGCTGGCTGCACCCACCTGTACCCAACCCTACCATTGGCTTTAATGCTCAAATTCCCATTCTGCTTTCTTACATTTCAATCCTATGGTCGAAGTGGAGTTTTACGCTTAGTTTTTACTTATTTGTTTGTTCTTTGTTTCAGTAAATATTTTAGCGTGTTAATTATGTACATACATATATACTTAGTTCATAGGAAACTTTGATCTGTGATATGATTCGGTGATAATAATTTGTAAGGGCTAAGATAAAGTTTAAGTATAGATTTAGGTCAAACAAAAATTATTTACAGGTGTTTTTCTTTCTTGCGAAATTAAAATAAGAGGAAAAAATACGTATGTATACTCTACAATGCAAGCTCCTAATCTAGCTTTTCAAATACATAGTTGGACAACAAATACGTAGTGCGAAAACTTAATCGTTTTGAATGTTGATTGGCGTTTTTTGGGATACCCATTTATTTATGCAACTAGGTGCAGGTCCGTCGCCGTTTGAACGCCCTGGAAGAAACCCCTACGTTGACTTGGAAAGGGCGGTAAGGATACGGATGGCCTGGCGAAGAGATTCGTAACACGTTGAAGTGTCCGAGCAAGGTGGAAGATCAGTAGCAGAACGGATGCGGTGGCAATAAAATAGGCCAACTTTCGGACAGATGGTTTCTGCGGCTTAATGTTGCCCTCGAGGATCAAGGTTGGTGGGCCCTTCGGGGCTATCAGCATAGCGCTGGGGTATTTTAAGGCTCCATTAATCTCCGGATGAATCGGTTCGAGGTTCTTTTTTATGGCGATCGGGCACGAATATTAGTTTTCGATTTAGATATAATTAAAAGTCGAATTGGAGGTATACTTTTACAAGGTTAATCAAAACTTCACGGTTTATAGCAAATGCGATAAAAGGCGCTACTTTACGTGGCACGATCCGAACAACGTGATGTTCTCAGCAGAAAAAGAAAGATCTCGACCGGAAATCGAGCTTTTAAAGGGTGGGTAGAATCTTGTAATGAGTACCTATGTTATCGATAGCTGTATTCAAATGTTTTGACATTTGTCGAAGCTATGGTTAATTGCGAAGGCAGGGTAGAAGATAGGCAAGTAAAAAACTTAGCCAAACTTGTGTAGCTACTTAAAGGCAGGACACGTAGCCATGGTACAAGGTATACATTATTTCGTTATTTTGATTTCAATATTTCAATGATATGTTTGAGACCAATTGGAGAATCACATTGGAGTTCAAGTTGCGAACTAGCTTTTTCTCAACTTGAGAAACAGTTCTATTTCCATACAAAGAAAAATGACTTTTTTGTTGAGAACGCTGTGATTCTCCACCTGAGGTACTGTTGAGAAACCACTTTGGAGATTTGAGAAATACCTTAGTTCTCAACTTAACCTCAAGTTGAGCTCAAACCTAAATGTTTTTTTTGGCAGATTTTAAAAATTCAAAATGGCGGGTCCATATTCGGCATACCATTTATCAGGGATATGTTTAAATCTAACGATAAGAATGTTGCTCATACGCCATGTACGTCCGTTCGATTTTCACTTTTCCGTGATAAAGAGAGGATCAAATATGTATCCGCCATTTGAATTTTTTAGTTCTTTTTCCTTTCCTTAATACTGAATTTTCAATTCTGCCACCTTTTATTCGATGCATTATAAATTTACTATTCTTTCGTCATGCTTTACGTTAATTTCTACGCCTTGGAATTTTGGGCAGAGCTTTGGTCCGTTTGACATGGAACGTCCCGTATACATGTATTTTATATACGTATGTATGTATAAATATATCTTACCGATTTAAAATAAAACCTTATATATATGAATAATATGTACAAATATCATCAATGAAAAATGAAGAAAAACAACAATTTTTTAAGTGGGGACCCGTCCGGACGGGGAGGCTGAGGCACCACTGGTTTGAATCACTGAACCGAACCGCATCGATTTTTGGAGCGGTTTGCAGCCCTAATATAAACGCCTAGTTATGTTCAAGTTCCGTGCTTTATTTTATTACTTACAAATACTACGCGTGGTTATCCAGTAAAAATTCCGAACCAAAACTTCAACTTCAAGTCGGCACGGGTTATCGGCATCCGAGAGTAATATGTACAACTTTATATATGTATGTATGTATATCGCTACCTAAAGGTGAAAAGGTGCCAAGTCCATTATTATTTTTTTTTTTAATTAACTCCTTATATTCTGGACCCCTATCAGACGACATTTCAGCCCATTTAACTAAAGAAATGGTGTTGGGTCACAATTATTCACTGTGAAATTACTTTGGAATTATTTCTGTAAAAACACTTATTTCTAAAAAAAACACAAGTAATTACCGTTTGCAGGCGATTTCTGCCTAATAATTATATTTTCTGTATAGATATTATTATTACAACAAATGCACTTTATATTTTATTTTGGTGGCCAGTTCGC
>NW_016171476.1:0-5979 GCF_001687245.7 Rhagoletis zephyria
AATTTTTTCTTCATTTTTGCATTTTAGCGCCGCTAACTTGATTGAGCTTAACTCCGCAAGTCTTTCTATTTTCTATGACAGCTACATTTATCGACCTCCTGCACCATACTACATATCCATATACGAGCATGCAAATACATGTTTTTCGGAAGCAAAAACATTTTTGAGTAATTAAAAAAATCCGACTTGTACAACACAAAGTAAGAAGGTTTTTGTTTTAGACGTCAACATTAAAGTGTCACTCATGCGCCATGTATNTAACTCCGCAAGTCTTTCTATTTTCTATGACAGCTACATTTATCGACCTCCTGCACCATACTACATATCCATATACGAGCATGCAAATACATGTTTTTCGGAAGCAAAAACATTTTTGAGTAATTAAAAAAATCCGACTTGTACAACACAAAGTAAGAAGGTTTTTGTTTTAGACGTCAACATTAAAGTGTCACTCATGCGCCATGTATACTGTAGACTAAACCTGGAAAAGCATACAAATTTACTTACATACATACATATGTACATGTATACATATATGAGTATGAGTATACAAATTGTGCTACAGCAGCGATGCACTGCTCGAAAGAGCGACCCAGAAACGTGCTTCAAAAAGCAGAAAAAGGTGAAAACGCTAAATAGAAGCAAGAAAAGTCTAGTGAACTAAATTCGTGGCCACAGTGAGAGGGTTGAAGTAGCAGCCTCTGCTGATTTCCTTCGGTGAGAAGAATAAAATAAAAAAGCAGCGCAGGCAAGTAAAATGTAGCTCATTTTTTCTTAAGAATTTTTACGTGATCTGCACTTGGACTAGTTTCTTAACGTGAGCTTCTATCAACAACCAAGTCCATTTGCATAGTTTTTCTATGACTGAGGCATGTACATACGTATGTATGTATGTATGTAGGTAGATTTGGAAGCCTAACAGCAGCTGCGTGAAAATTATAAATGTCAACTCTTTGTAGTTACAATCTAGTTGAACACATTTGCAGATTTATTTTTAATTTTCATTTTACTTTCTAGTTTCCTTTTCTTCATAACAACCCCTGCTCGCATGCAAACTTTTTGTTCATTGTTAGCATTTACTTTCTTACTCAACGACTTTTATTTGGCTAACTATTAGGTCGGTTGTAAAACCACTTTTGTTGTTGTTTTTGTTTTCTGCTTCTGTCACTTCTTGTTCTATGTGCAGCAGCTCTATATACATACATACATACTTGTATACATATTTCGCACACATTTTTTGTTGGCTCTTTTCATACACATTTGGGACAAGTGTTATGCCACCATTATTTTACTCTAGCAACAAAATGCTTGACATTTTGCGTTAAGATTTCATTTTGCTGCAAGCGAAAATTGTGCAAAAGTAAAATATCAAAAAGTAAAATAACTAGAACTGCGTTTATGTGCGCACTTTATTGTTGAGAAAAGGTGAATGGCGAATGTGAACGGCAGCAGCTGCGTTTTGGACACTAACAACAACAAAATTACACGCTTCATTTTTAGTGCGCAATTTTACGCTTTTATGACAAGCAACGAAAGTTTGTATGTACATATGTACATTAGAGTGTTCCAAAAACTGTAAAGTCATAATTTGAATGCCGGGGTGACGGATTGTTCTATACCGAAAAAAATACCTTTTTTTTTATTTTGAAATCAAAAAATATTTACAAAGCGCTCAAAGTTTTTCATGTATTTTAAATGGGGAAAAAACAACTGTTCGTAGAAATGGTATAAAATTCTTAAAAATCAATATTTTTCGATAGGCGAATCTCTTCAGAAGATTTCCAGTATTAATACTTCATTTAAACATTTTTTAATACTTAAGATTTTTTATTGGTCCCCCCACTGCATTTTCTGTGGGTTTTGGCAGACCTAAGAAATATAGTTGCCATGAAAAAATTGTTAAAGAAAAAAATTGGGTATTATTATTGGGAATATCCTGAATATAAACAGAGTTTCCCGATCGAAAAATATTGATTTTGAATAATTCTACACTATTTCTACGAAAAGTTGTTTTTCCCCATATAAAATACATGGAAACCTTTGAGCGCTTTGCGCACTCCCTAAATATTTTTTTTTGTTTCAAAATAAAAAATTGGGGTATATTTTTTTCGGTGTAGAACAATCCAAGGGGATGGCGGGGTTAAAATTCCGACTTAACTTTTTCACATACATTTTTGGATCACTCTAATGTACATAGCTGTAAAAAAAAATAATAATTACGCAGATAAGGGTGTAGGAGGGTCTTACCAAATTTTCTTATAAAATTGTTTGCTTATTTAGTAAATTTTACTCTACTTACTTTTTACCAACTCTGTTTTGGTAATCTGCTCTCTTTAATAAATAGTACAAAATCCACTTAATTTTTACCCATTGGATCATATAAAAGCTGGTACTTGCCGGATAATAATAAAATTTGTGACAAAAACGTACCTCTTCCATGTTAAATGGAGCGCCTTCCACTGCATTTGCTACTAAAATACGAATATGCCCAGAGGGTTGACATTCATATGCATGCTACAATGTACATACATACATACAAACATAGTTAGTAGCAACTGCAGCAAATGTACTGCAAAATGTTAATGCTTGCTTTCAAGATGAGCGATCGCAGATATTTTTATTTTTGCCATTGTAGTTGTTATTTTTGTTTTTGCTTATTCTGACGTCTACTACTTGTACGTGCTTGCTGTCACAATATTTCTGTAAGTAGCATTAACGTACCAACGCGATGCAATGCGGTTTTAGTAAATAAATAGTTGCTGTCAAGTGACATTGCTGTGAAATGAAAAGCTCCGGTCTGGCAGCTACCATAGGGTAGTGTCAACATCGCCATTATGCATTTGCCGAGATGAAACCAGTGCACAGTGAGAAAACCTGAAAATGTCTACTTGAAATTAATTGTATAGCTTGTGTTGTATTTTATGATTGTTATCGGTTTTTTATCGGTAATTAATTAATGCATTTCAATGATATCCTTGTGAAATATTTTGTCACTTTTTTCTAGACAATCGTGATGAAAATGTGACGTGTCGCGAAAAAAGTTTTACTGCAGTAATATTATGTAATTTATTTTGGAACATTACAACATCGAAACCGGTTTGCCTTCAAACCACGCGTCGCAAGGAATGACGGAAATTCGTTCCAAAATAAATAACCCTGTCGAAAAAATCAATCAACACCAATATTATGTAAATTTGAGCGATTTTATGTCATCCCAACAACACCAAATATTCCATAATTCAAAAATTACCGGCATCTACCTATGTACAGCGTGGCGACGAATAACTGTTACCTCGGTTTTTTTGAGAAATAAAAGGGTCCTTTATAGATTTTGCGAAAAAAATACCTTATTGTTAATTTTCAACAGATTTACTCTTGNGTTTTTTTGAGAAATAAAAGGGTCCTTTATAGATTTTGCGAAAAAAGTACCTTATTGTTAATTTTCCACAGATTTACTCTTGGGTTGTATTAATTAGTTTTTAAATTTTAATCCTTATTTACATTTACCAGCAGTGTAAACTTTGAGAGAAAAGTTCATTTGGCACGCAGGTCTTCGTCAGTTAATTTATTCCATATCTTCTGTAGCCATAGGCAGATTTTCTCCATTTTGAGTCCCTTATACTTCCTCTTTTGTCCAACATAAGGCCTCATACTCATAAATCAAATAGACTCGGAACTGGTGACTAGGACGGCCATTCATTCGACCAACCTTATACAGTTTTTTTCTTTTTTGTATTTTTTTATACAAAGCCTAAGAAAAAATACACCTGAAAAAGACTTGCGTGCCAAACGAACTTTTCTCTCAAAGTTTAAACTGCTGGCAAATGAAAATAAGGATTAAAATTTATTAACTAATTACTACAACTACAGTAAAATTTGTGGAAAATTAACCATAAAATACTTTTTTCGCAAAATCTATCAACNGAAAAAATACACCTGAAAAAGACTTACATGCCAAACGAACTTTTCTCTCATAGTTTAAACTGCTGGTAAATGAAAATAAGGATTAAAATTTATTAACTAATTACTACAACTACAGTAAAATTTGTGGAAAATTAACAATAAAATACTTTTTTCGCAAAATCTATCAACGACCTTTTTATTTCTAAAAAACGGGGTAACAGTTATTCGTCGCCACGCTGTACATATATAAAAAATATGCTTATACAACTCTACCTTAGCTACCTTCGCATTTTTCATTTGACTATTCACAACTTTTTTATGTATCCATCGGTTTTCTTCTTCATAAGCTCGTTTTTTTTGTAAAAAAATTACATGCATTCCCTTTTGAAATTAAATTTTTGTTCCTGTTTTTCATAGAAAAAAGTGAAATGAANCATATATAAAAAATATGCTTATACAACTCTACCTTAGCTACCTTCGCATTTTTCATTTGACTATTCACAACTTTTTTATGTATCCATCGGTTTTCTTCTTCATAAGCTCGTTTTTTTGTAAAAAAATTACATGCAAAACAAGATATACAAAAAAAAATCCGTTATTTTTTACCTTTTCCCTTTTGAAATTAAATTTTTGTTCCTTTTTTTCATAGAAAAAAGTGAAATGATNTACAACTCTACCTTAGCTACCTTCGCATTTTTCATTTGACTATTCACAACTTTTTTATGTATCCATCGGTTTTCTTCTTCATAAGCTCGTTTTTTTTGTAAAAAAATTACATGCATTCCCTTTTGAAATTAAATTTTTGTTCCTGTTTTTCATAGAAAAAAGTGAAATGAAAATGTGCATGAATTTTTTTGTATGAAATAGGACTATGAAATAATGTTACTCATACGCCATATCGTACATGGTCGGTATTCGTATGTAAATCCTCGTACATGGGGTATGAATACGATGACCATTCGTACCGATTTTGGCGGGACAGTACTGATTTTGAGAAATTTGTCCCGCTGAATATTTTTAAAAAGTCGGAATGTACAATTCATGGATATCAAAAATATGTATAAGCTGTATAAATTGTACCTATGCAATTTTGCGATCATTTTTAAGTGGTTTTTTCTTTGTTTTAAATAAAACTGTATTGAAAGATGACATGTCTTTTTATTCTCAATACAAAATTGTATGTTCGGATTCGATGCTTTTGAAATGTCTCGATTTTTTCAATAAAAATAAAATTTTGAAANCATGGTCGGTATTCGTATGTAAATCCTCGTACATGGGGTATGAATACGATGACCATTTGTACCGATTTTGGCGGGACAGTACTGATTTTGAGAAATTTGTCCCGCTGAATATTTTTAAAAAGTCGGAATGTACAATTCATGGATATGAAAAATATGTATAAGCTGTATAAATTGTACCTATGCAATTTTGCGATCGTTTTTAAGTGGTTTTTTCTTTGTTTTAAATAAAACTGTATTGAAAGATGACATGTCATTTTATTCTCAATATAAAATTGTATGTTCGGATTCGATGCTTTAGAAATGTCTCGATTTTTTCAATAAAAATAAAATTTTGAAGTAAAGCGTTCTTGAAAAGTTTATTAAGATAGGGCGTTTCGAAATGGCTGCCATGATAGATCGATCTTCCACTTGGCAGTCGATATGTCATAAGTCATTTATCAACGCAATTTTGTTGACCAGTGTAATTACTATCTTTGAGCGAAAAAAATAATCAAGAAAAAATCATGGTCTCTGATCAAAAAATTAAAAACTATACCATACCATTGCTTATCAAAATTTTTTCTAAACATTTCAATTAAAAAGTTTGCTGAGAATTTTTTCGAACTTTCTATTTTTTGTACAAAGCTTGAAATTCGTACTTACATGAATTTAGTTAGATAGTGAGTCATAAATAAATAAACAAAAGAAAAACAACCAAACTTATTAAAATGTAGCTTCCATATTGATGTAAAAACATCAAAAGAATATTTTCCACGCACTAAAATACCGTCCTATGAACATAACTAAAGTTATGTAAAAAGGAAAATTTTGAGATACCAAGTTAACATTTTTTTTA
>NW_016171476.1:8172-14386 GCF_001687245.7 Rhagoletis zephyria
TTTTTTTTACGGGACCTATTTCTTAAATTGTAAAATATCTGGTTTCCGTGTACTCATGGTATTCGGGGTTGTGGTATAACAAAGCCATCTCTGAGTGAAGGGAAGTCTCGCATAGTGCAGGTTTTTAATTTCATCAAATTTCGAATCTGCCTTTACCTTTGAAAAAGATTAGTTAAAAAAAATTAAAACTTTATCACACATCTACAGGCTAAGGTCTCTAGCTTGACCTCTGATTTTTTGAAATTCCTTTTCAATAGTAATCTCAAACTAAAATCTTCTTAAATCTCTCTCGTCTGACATTGTGTTGCACATGTATTTCAATAAATTGATGAACTAATTTCAATTTGATTTTGCTAACACACGGCAACCCTCCTAAAAAATTATAATTATATAATTTGAATGTAACTTTTTAAACCCGTGGCAATCCTCTGCAAACATGCCAAAAGTTCAAACTACAGATTTCTTAGCATTCTTTTTTTGTTGACTGTGGTATTTTCATATTTCATATGTCACTTTTTATATTAGTTAATTGAATTAGACCTTTCATACAGGTGGCAACTCTCTCCAATAGTATCTTCAAGTTTAATCATTGTTAACTCCCCTTCGTTGGACATTGCGATACATATTTTAACTAACTGGTGAATTAAGTGGAATTCGAATTTTCAAAAATGTGGCAACCCAGCAGAATACTCGATTGATACCCATATTTTAATAATAATTCATTTAACTTATTTAATAATTGGGATTTAACTTTTTAAACAGGTGTTAACCCTCTTCCAACACCTTAAAAATATTCTTCGCGTTCCTAAAACTTCATATATTTCCATATTTCATAAAACTTGTGTATAAGTAAACTAAATTCGACATTTCAAGCAGGTGGAAACCCTCTTCAAAATATTTTCAAACTACTGCTTTCTGAAAACCCTTTCGTTTGGAACCCATATGGTGATACATATTTCTACTACCTAATTCCCTTAATTTACATTAAATTTTATTTTTTAGCTGGTGGCAACCCTCCTATGGTTCAGTTATGAAACAAAGCTTTTCATGGCCATCTCTATTGATACACATTTCGTAATAATTTATTTATTTTCTAAATAATTTGAATAAACTTTTTTAAAAGATGGCAACTCTTTTCAAAAAAGTAAAGTAAAGCAACTCTTTTCGAAAAAATTAAACCAGTTTACACCTCTACAGACCAAGCGCTTTAATTTCACACTTCCTTTTTTTTTTAAATCGGCCGAACGGTACAGATCTCTTGTCCTGGATAAAAAAATCCTTCGCGAATTATTTATATAGATTGTACTCGTTTGCCTTCAAACATTTGTTTCACTTATCCTTGTATCTATTAATTATTTCTTCCAATTCTTGCTAATTTTTCAGTGTAGGAACGCCACTTTATTTGCACTACATTTATCAACTCACAAAGAAGTAATATGGAAGTGTATAAAATATTTTGCAGTTTTCGCACTTGACATCATTTCGTTTTACTTTGTGAACGAATTGGTTGATATACACTACGCCGAAGTCCCACTCAAAGCTCCACTATTGCCAATGCAAACACATATGTATGTACATACACTGGCACTTTTATATGGAAAAAACAACAAAATGAAAATAGTGCACAGGTAATATTAAAATCATAAAAAGAAAAGTTTGGAGCATGGTATGTGGAAGCGGGAGCAGGTGAAAATATAAGAGCAATACCTTAAGTACCTAGATTGGAACATACATATAAATGTGTACGTATGTATGTACATCATGGTGCATTACTCTCAATTCAAAAAAAAAAAAACAAGAAAAAAAAAATTGATACAGATTTTCCAACGGAATTATAAATTTTTTTTTTATATCAAGATTTGCGGAAGCTGGACCTATTTGAAAATACCTCCAAGTCGAGTTTTTATAAGTAAAATTAGTTTTTTAAAATATTTTTTCCAAAAAATCACCTCAGATGATAAAAGAGTTTGAGCTTAAAAGGTCTGCATAAAAAGTTTAAAAATTGTATTAACGGAATCAAAATAATGTAGCTTTTTAAGGTGTTTGCAAAGAATCTTACTATTTTTCCTTAATATTTTGACGGAAGTTTTAAAATATAATAGTATATTATATATATTTGGTGGAAACCCCAAAAATTTTTTTGGTGATGCATCCTAATGTATGTACAAAATATGTATGTGTATAAGAGTACTTGCCATAATGGAAACAAATGTTCGCCTTCGAAAAGCAGCGCAACGCAGCCAAATGCAACTCAGGAGCAATTGCGTCACATATGTACATACATACATAATTCATAAAACAGTTTTCTGGCGCAGTTCGCTTGCAACTGAAATAAGCACTTCTGCCAAGGGATTCAAGGAAAATCAAATGGTGGCATGCAAAACTTTCACCTACTTTTCAGCATTTGACACGTTTTGCCAATTCACTAGAACCATTTCATGGAATCGTAAAATAAGACTCATTGACATTGGTATGTGGGAAAAAGAGGTTGGAGCAAACTCAGAGCAAAAGCAGTACCAATGTCAATTCTTTAAATTCATTACGATTTGAATTAATTTGTGGAGAATGGCAAATTGCGTAGTTAATAGAAAACAGCTACTATTAGAGAAAATAGAAGCAAAACAAATGCCAGTAATTTCGGCCAGTAACAAGCATTAGTACATACATATATATGTAGTACCAGGTAGACCGAGCTTGAACGAAGTGTATTTGCTTTTAAAGTTTTCAAGGTTTGAGTATCAAATAAGGGTCTTTTGTATAGCTTTAATTTATAAATATTTTGTTTTTAGATTACACAAAAACATGGCAACCCTCATCAGAAATATTTCTAGATTAATAACAAAATCGTTTTTTTTAAGCTTTTATTTAACTTGCTTAGTATGTATGGGCAATAGGGTGGTCCAAAAATATATAGGAAATTCAACTTTTTTTTATTTTACCTGCTGCCACCCCCCGGAACTGAGGAATATCAAAAATAAGGAGACATGTATGTTTTTATATTGTGAAATCGGTTAATATTTATATTTATATTTTACATGAGGAAAATACTTTTTTACGTATAATTGCTATAAAATCGTTAAATATAAATATTTTTCGATCGAATAAGACTATTTCCCTTCAGAAGTCTTCAAAAAGTAACACTATGATGCTTATTTAACTTTAAAATTTTACTAAGTGTAAGTGTAAGAAAAATTAATTAGTTAATGTTTTCATAACTACATCACGCACGAAGAGCTCAGTGGTCGTGTTTCTTTTATTTTTTTTGCATTCTACTCGATGTATCTGTAGGTTTGTGGAAAAAAATTTTGAAAAATACGGTGGCCAGATATTTGAAAATTTTAAATTATTTAAAGGCTCAATAAAATAATTACGTTTCTTCTTCAAAACTGAAAGCATTTGAAAAGATTTAAAAACATTTTTGTACGGGGTTATACAACAACGAATAAAAGAAGAGGAAGTCCAAAAAAAGGGTGATGATGTGCAGCGTCTAATAACGGGAGTTAATTCCAAACTCCGAATCTTCGCGCATTCCGCGGCCATGTGAAGAAATATATCAACACCTGTAAAATGAATGTTTCACTTTTTCAGAATAAGCATTATATTTTTGGTAGAGGTCAATAAATACCGATTTTGTACCAATTTTTGAAGGGAACGTTTTTTTCGCATACACTCCTTATATTTCTTGCATGAAAAGGAAAAACTCAGAAATAAATTGCCGCTAGGTGGCGCAAGTGCCAAAATACTTGGAGAAGCCGTATTTATGATGGGATTTGGTTCATATTTAGCGCGACAAGCACTATTTGCAGAAAAAGCGTCATTCGGTTTGTTTACATGGCAATAAAATTTAAAATAATTAAGTTCACATTCAAATAATTCGTTTTTTACCGATATTCTTAACTATTGTAAGGTCATTTGGAATTAGCACATTCTGTTTTTAAGTACAAATGCAACACAACTGATCGTTTTACACTTTTATGAACTTGCCAGATGAAAAACGTCGGACTAAATTCTGTAACTTCCGACTAGGAAGAGTCGCTCAGTTACTCTCTCACAATGGTTCCCAAGTACAGGCTTTTTGTGTATATTAACGACTTTCTGTAAGTTCTGACTAAATCCTCTAAGCCAGACTCGTTTGAGAAGAGACTAATTAAGTAGTTTTAGTTCATTTTCTAGCACCGTAAATGAGTGGAAACATTGCATTCATGTGCTATACACTTACTATATAGGCAAAGCATTATTTCCTTAAATACAAATATTTTATATTACAGTGAACTCGCGAGAATATTAACATCCTAACATATGAACATCGCAAAATATGAACACTTTTTCGCTACCATTGACTACTCTAAAATATGAACTTTAGGCAAAAGCTCCAAAATATGAACATTATTGTTTTTAACAATTTCTAACGAATTTCAAGCGCTCGGTAATTTGGGGAACCCCCTATTTGCATTGCAAATGCCCATACGTATCGCTCACAAATGCTTACAGTGAATAACTTCATGTTCGGTTTTCTTATTGTTAAATATGCCTCAAACATGTGATCCAAGATTTTAAAGTTTTTTTAACTGCAAGAAATCAACTTTATTTGTTAAAAAAACTTGCTTTAGGAAAAAAAAAATTTTATATTGCAAAGTAAGTTTTGTATTTCGTTTATCAAGTCTCGGCTAATAGAAAGTTTATGGTTTGTATGAGTTTGTTTGGAAATTTTGAAAATCGGTTATTGTGGTCGGTTAAGGTATTACAATACCCTCCATAGGTAATTTTTAATTACACGATTATTCTAGATGCCAAAAAAAGGGGAAATCCGAAAGTGGACCGAAGACAACATGATATAGATGATAACAGCTGCGGTACAGTATACCACATTATCCTAACCATATATACCATATTACCCTCCAATTTTTGAAGTAGGAATTTTTTGGTTTCTTTTAAATTTTTATACCCGAGCGCACTTGTGCACAAGGGTATATTAATTTTGTGCACATAACGGTTGTTTGTAACAGCCAAANTTTTTATACCCGAGCGCACTTGTGCACAAGGGTATATTAATTTTGTTCACATAACGGTTGTTTGTAACAGCCAAAACGAATCGAGATAGATATAGACAAATGTATACATAAATGATCAGGATGAAAAAAGAAATCGATTAAGCCATGTCTGTCTGTCCGTCCGTCTGTCCGTCTGTCCGTCCGTCCGTGTACACGATAACTCGAGAAAAAATTGAGATATCTCAACGAAATTTAATCCAAAGTAGGTTGGTGTTGAAAATGGGCGAAATCGGACTGTAACCACGCCCACTTCCCATATAACGGTAATTTCCAGAAATACGAAAACTGCGATATTTTAGTAACTAATGAAGATAATTCACTCAAAATTGATATTTATAATAAGTTTTAGACGAAAAATAAGAATATTATAAATTTTTGGAAAATGGGCGTAGCCACGCCCACTTATGGTTATATGTGTATATCTTGGTAACCGCTGCACCAATTTCTTCCAAACTTGGCACAGTTGTTGGCCTTCGCACAACATACTAAATGGCCGAAAATTTTTAAAATCGCTCAATAACCACGCCTACTTCCCATATAACGGTAATTTTCAGAAATACGAAAACTGCTATATTTCAGTAACTACTGGAGATTATTCACTCAAAATTGATATTTATAATAATTTTTAGTCGAAAAATAAGAATATTATAAATTTTTGGAAAATGGGCGTAGCCACGCCCACTTATGGTTACATGTGTATATCTTGGTAACCGCTGCACCAATTTCTTCCAAACTTGGCACAGTTGTTGGCCTTGGTACAGCATAAAAAATCGCCGAAACTTTTTAAAATCGGACAATAACCACGCCCACATCCCATATAACGGTAATTTAGAGAAATACAAAATCTTCGATAAATCAGTAAATATTGAAGCTAATTTATTCAAAATTGATGCTTGCAACAATTCTTTACCAAGAAATACGTTTATGGTAAAATTTTGGAAAATGGGCGTGGCACCGCCCACTTATGATCACATATTAGCATACATACGTGATGCGACCCATTACAGTAAAAGAAAACTAAAAGCGCGTGCCTCGATTCTAACGGGTGATTTTTTTGAGGTTAGGATTTTCATGCATTAGTATTTGACAGATCACGTGGGATTTCAGACATGGTGTCAAAGAGAAAGATGCTCAGTATGCTTTGACATTTCATCATGAATAGA
>NW_016171477.1:0-14386 GCF_001687245.7 Rhagoletis zephyria
CCTCGCCATTTAGCGGAGCAAATCGCAGTTAATCGCGAAAATCCCAATATCGAGTTGCTCGTTTGTAAAACCTAAACGAAATCGAAATCACCAACGCCGGGAAAAGCCTGATGTGCGGTTTAAGAATATCGGAGGAAATATGTATTTAACTGACTTTGCGATTGATTTTAAATACAATGAATGACTTCACTTTACACATATTTATTACGCTTCAGTGCGATGAGAAATGTTAAATAATTGTTAATTGTAGGTTTTGCATCCCTACTTTAGTTACATTCATACATACACATGTACATATGTATACATACATACATATGTATATTCGGGTAGGCGGCACATTTATCAACCGTTTGCTTAGCCTAATTGCGTGTTTGCTAGGGTGGTACAAAAACAGTAAAGTCGGAATTGCAACCCCCTAGGATTGTTCTATATCGAAAAAAAGTATACCCCTATTTTTTTATTTTGAAATCAAATTAGAGGTCACTCAAAGCGCTCAAAGTTTTCCATGTATTTTTATCTGGGAAAAATACAGTTTTTCCTATAAATGGTATAGAATTCTTGAAAATCAATATTTTTCGTTCGGAAAGCCCTGCTTCTCTTCAGGAGATTTTCAATAATAATACGNTATCTGGGAAAAATACAGTTTTTCCTATAAATGGTATAGAATTCTTGAAAATCAATATTTTTCGTTCGGAAAGCCCTGCTTCTCTTCAGGAGATTTTCAATAATAATACGCAACTGTTTATTTAACCATTTTTTAATACTAACGATTTTTTATTGGTCGCCCCATTGTATTTTTCGGGGTTTTTGTGGGTTTATGGCGGGCGTATAAGTTATAGTTGCAATGAAAAAATGGTTAAATAAACAATTGGGTATTATTATTGGGAATCTCCTGCAGATAAACAGAGTTTTCTGGTATACAAAAATTGGTTTTTAACTGTTCTATACCATTTCTACGAAAAGTTGTTTTTTCCCCATATAAAATACATGGAAAACTTTGGGCGCTTTGAGCGACCTATAAATATTTTTTGATTTCAAAATAAAAAAATAAGGGTATATTTTTTCGGTATAGAACAATCCCAGGGGGTGAGAGCATAAAAATTCCGACTTTGCTTTTTTACATGCATTTTTGGACAACCCTAGTGTTTACACTACCAACTAGCTCCTCAGTTATTTCGCTCGTATTCATTCTCTTACAAAAGAAAGTTTTTTTTTGCAATGTTAGTTTAGCTATAAAAATAGCATCACTAGCTGTCTTTGTGCAATCAGTGCATCCAAAACGTTTCCCTGGCATCCTCTCTTGGGCCTTCAAAGATTTTTCAGCGGATATCTACACACATACATACATACATACTTCTATTCTCATTATTTATGGTTTTAAAATATATATCATAGAATGTATGTGCATACATACATACATACATACATACATACATAATACGTATGGGCTTATTCGCGGCACTCGGTACTCGGTGAGCACTCAATTAGTAACATGAATAGCATCCCACCACACCATCTTTACCCACTCACCGACATTCACTTTTTGTTGTTACAACTTTCATTTTGCCAAGTGGACCGAGCCCCTGTTTTAAACGCTTCGCACAAAAATACCAGCCAGCGTTTATCCTTCGCGCCTATGCGTTTGGACATGTGTGTTTGTATGCGTGTTTTGCCAGCTTTGTATTACCTCCTCACACTCGGAACTATGTAAATGCACAATTTGTATTTTTAGTAACATCCCCTGCAGTAAAATTTAGAGACAGTCTAACAAAGCGCTAGTTCCGAACTATGTACATATTTCAGAACTATCTCTGAACTGTACACGGTGGGCAGGAAGCAAAGATAGGTTGCATAAAAATGTCGACAAAAACTGAAAGCAGGGTTGTATTTGTTGATATTTTTAGGTTAAGAATCCCTTTGAATTGAAATCCTAGCTGCTCCTGTTTTAAAGATATCCACATTTTACATAGTTATGATAGGACCGACTTTTGCGAAAGAGAAAAACATCCTTGTGCATTAAATATTCAACAATGTATGTGTGAGTAAATGTGTGTATATATATTATGTGAAAATATAAGTTTATGTAAGTTTTTAGCCGGTTTCAATCGTTTCCAAGGCGCACCACGTAGAGGCAACTTACTTTGCACCTCTTTGTTCTTTTTTTGGTTTTATTTTTTATATTTTTTTCTTGCTTTATTTTTTTATATTTGTTTTTTGTTTTCTTTTATTTTTTTTTGTTGGCTTACCATATAATATAGTCACACATTTTAGTATTTAAATATTTCATTATTTAGTTAAGTTTTTATATATGCTGGAATGAAAATGCCATTACAGTTTTCTTCAGGCGACTCACAAAAGTTGGTTTATCAATCATATTTATTTTGAATCTATCCCAGAATTTAATGAATTCCCTATGAACTGACTTCCCGGCCTGCTCGGACCATAATCCTAAACCATCGTTATTCAAGAATGAAATAGATTGCTTTAAATGTTTAAGGATAAAATGGATTTTGACAGTTTGAGAAATTCCAGTATTTTCAAAGCTGTGCGGAGTTCGTTAAGATTTTTATCAAAATTACTAAGATCCGCTTGTTTTGCGGAAAACCATGTATTCACGATTTTGCTCATGGCTTTGAACGAGGCAATATATTTGGTATTGTTTTTACGGAGAGTTTCTTCCATACAAACTATGTTCGACATTTTTTTTTGTATGTGGAAGACACTGTCAGTAAAAAATAAATAATTGCAAAAAATCAACAAAATTTTCTGGTAACTTCAGACTTGCACTTTACTAATTGGCTCAAAAGCTACTTTTTAAAAATTTTTCTAAAAGATCTGATTAGAAATTGTGATCAGATGAAAGTGTCTCCGAGCCAATAATTTTGTACGGCATCTTCGTGCACTCAGCTACAGCCAGACATGTAAATGTGCATTCAAATGTTCAGTTTGATTCAACACCACGTGTGCGTGGTATGAAGTATTGTTTTTAAGTACGAACATTTCAAAACGATAATCAAATAAAAAGTATTCATGTTTACTATGCGTTATTTCCCCCAGTAAATTCATAAAATTTTTCTTAATATTACAACGCGTTTTTTTCTCTCAGCGTAGTCATTTTTAAGCAAAATTTGTGCAATCAAATCGAAAACCGGGACACTTAAATGAAACCCGGGACATTTTGAGGTTGGACCGGGACACCGGGACAAATAGTCTAAAACCGGGACATGTCCGGGAAAACCGGGACGTCTGGCAGCCCTACACACAAAGCGCATACTTTCATGCGATTTTCTTTATGATCGCATTTGTGTTCTGGATGTACAATAGTCATTATTTCCTGACAGAAGGGTACATAAATACCAAAATAAATCTCATACAAGCTTTGAATTTATTTACTTATTATGAGGAGTACCGTTGGCCTAAGTTAGAGCAGTTTTATTTCTTGCACAAGCGCAGTGCGACTTGCCTGCGCTACTTGCTTATAGCAACAAACCTTTAATAAAAAATTACTACCGTATTATATAGCATACAATATTGTATACATACATACATATATTGCGATATTGAAAGTGTTTGTAATGAGAAAGTTCACGCTACAGAAAAAGGTAATTGTGGTGTTTTATCTAAGTTGTATACCGGTAGCGCCCAATAAATCTCGATCAGTTATTCTTTCGGTAGGAAAAAATGAAAATGTTTCACATTGATTTGATCCGTTTTAGTGAGTTAAAAAAGAGGAGAGATTTCTTTTCGTATAAATATGCTCTAATTATCGAGAAGTACGCCTTCCTCTTTTGCAAATATATCCTATCAGAAGTATATAAAATATGGATAAAATAGATATCCTTAAAACAGGAGCAGCTAGGATTTCAATTTAAGCGGAATCTTAACCTTAAGATATCAACAAATACAACCCTGCTTTCGAATTTTGTCGACATTTTTATGCAACTTATCTTCGCTTCCCGCCCACCGTGTGTACTATGGTCTGGCAGCTAGCTACTATTTGCTGGCCAAAAGTCATTTTTTAAAGTATCGATAAATCGATTTTTTTGTCCCTTCACTAAACTAATTCTCCAGAGTAAAAAGGTACATACTCAATAGCAGAGCTGTGAAAATGTGAAATCATTTAAAATTTTAATCATGAAATATTTAGAAGTAGGATTTTATTATTTTTCCTTTTTTCTGGTAGTGTGGCTGTATTTCTTTTTATACCCGAGCGCACTTGTGCCCAAGGGTATATTAATTTTGTTCACATAACGGTTGTTTGTAACAGCCAAAACGAATCGAAATAGATATAGACAACTGTATACATAAATGCTCAGAATTAATAGAGAAATCGATTAAGCCATGTCTGTCTGTCCGTCCGTCTGTCAGTCCGTCCGTGTACACGATAACTCGAGCAAAAATTGAGATATCTCAACGAAATTTGGTATGTAGGTTTCCGTTAATCCAAGGTAGGTTGGTATTGAAAATGGGCGAAATCGGACTGTAACCACGCCCACTTCCCATATAACGGTAATTTTCGGAAATACGAAAACTGCGATATTTTAGTAACTACTGAAGATAATTCACTCAAAATGGATATTTACAATAATTTTCAGACGAAAAATAAGAATATTATAAATTTTTGGAAAGTGGGCGTAGCCACGCTGGCCGAAAATTTAAAAAATCGGAGAATAACCACGCCCACATCCCGTATAACGGTAATTTAGAGAAATACAAAATCTTCGATAAATCAGTAAACATTAAAGCTAATTTATTCAAAATTGATGGTTGCAACAATTCTTTACCAAGAAATACGTTTATGGTAACATTTTGGAAAATGGGCATGGCATCGCCCACTTATGACCAGGTATGTATATCTCGGTAACCATTCGAACAATTTGTGCCAAACTTGGTACGCTTATTTCGCTTACTACATAAAAGCAAAACGTTAAGAATTATTGAAATAAGACCAAAATTACTCCCACCTTTCATATAAAGGTATCCACACACCTATGCGATTCTATCGGTGCGAATCTGTTCCGACAAAATTTACAACAATGCCGACCATAGTTTTAAATGAGGAACCACACACTTATACGATTTTGCTGCAGCGATTTATTCGAACAATCACAGTTCTTCTCTTTGCCACTCCGAAATCGTAGACAGCCGCGTTTTGACAATTAAAAAGGTCAAGAGAAGGATTTTACAATATTAAAACAAAATTGAACGTAAGAAAACAAAACATATTTGATGTGGAAAAGTTACGAATTTTATTTTTGTTGAAAAATATTTTTTATTTGTCTTGCGTTTTCGAAGTAGTAACGTCTGTAGCATCAAAACCGGTACGGATTCGTTGCAACAGAATGCCTTAATGGTAAATTTCAGAAATTTTAGAATTTCGAAATTTGAGGACGCTAATTTACTGAAAATTGATACTAACAACAATCCCTTTAAAATAAGTAACATTATTATAGAATTTTCTAAAACTACTAGAACTAGTACCGTCCGCAAAAGGGTGTAGCTCTACGCTAGTTCTGAGCTAGTCAGCTTTTCTGCAGGGATCAGAACCTAAACCCAAGTGCCTACATATCGTCGCCCGCATGCCAGAAACATGAATGTGTAAAAATGAAAATTTTGCGAAATCCAGTTTAATTTTTTTTACGCGTCTTAACTCTACATTTATGCAATTGAAATTGTAAAATATGTGGTTTCCGTGTATGCATGGTATTGTGGGTTTTGCTATAACATAAACAAACGATAGGACATCAATATTATTACCAGTTTTGACCACTTTTCTTTTGATTTTTTTAAGGTTCATTATTTTTATACAAAAGTATAGCTCATTATATAACAAACACCATACATATAAATCTTTCAAATTTCAGACTTTGTACAAAAATTATAAAAATTCCACAAACTTTTCATCCCGATTCCATGCATTAAATATAATGAATTTCTAGAATAATTTTTAGTATGCAGTTTTATAGCTTATTCAATTCTAGTGTAATAAAAGCAAGTGCCCGATTTTTTAGCAACTTAGAACTTTATTATACTATAAACTGCATACTAAGCACACAGCCGTATCAGCATGGCGGGGATGCCAAATTCAGACATAACGGTGTATAGGTAACTCCTTTTAGTGCTGTCGAAAGCGGCTTTAATTTAAAGTCGACAAATAGTTGGTGAGTATCGATTCTTTTCTCGCAGGTCTTTTCCAAGATTTGGCGTATTGTGAATACCTGGTCTGGGGCGGATTTTCCAGGCCTAAAGCCACGCGGATCAGATCCAATCAGTTCGTTGACGGTGGACTTCAGTCCTTCACACAATACACTCGATAAGACCTTGTAACCTATGCTTAGAAGGCTGATTCCGCGGTTGTTGTTGTTGTTGTTGTAGCAGCATACAAGTTCCCCATAGAGTTTTGGGGAGTGTTGCTGGAGTGACAGTCCTTGGCCAGATATAAATCTGGGTCGTTCCGGTTACGTAGACCCGACTGTCGTTGGCGCGAATGGCGGGGTCGCCTTTCTTGTGGATCTTTTCCAACTTCTACATTTCGAAATTATCTTGGTTAAGCATGGACGCCACGATCCCACAAAATCAGATAGTTTGTATTTTACGTTCTGTCTTCTTTGGTGAAGGCCAATTTTTTGTGTCGAGAATTAATTGCAATCTATATAATGCTCCTGTGTTTACTGTGAGTACCAATAGAGCAACTGTGATAGGAGCTTCATTTCTTTGTAAAAGTTCATTTCGGGTAAAATTTCCTTTTGGCTTTTTAAGCAACCCTGTTGCTATTTGACAAGGAACATGTGATTAGTTTAATGGGGTTTAGACCGTGTTGCCACGGACTATGTTTTTTCCTACCAAAATTTCTTTCCAAAACCAAAGCCTACCAAACATTTTTTTGAGTTTTTAATATTTTCTTTTCAATGTCAAATTTATTAAAACAGATAACTTAACATTTAGTAAAACTAAAATGCAGCTGGTACAATAAAAACAAAAATTAACTGCGTACAACAATTCATTTTACTGTACAGACTTATCCAAATGTATGTCTCTTTACACGTACATATCGCACACCGTCTTCAAAAGAGTCATAACTCAAAATAATACGTTTGTCAGAAAATGCGAAAAACTATTCCTTTGCACATGATAATCATATGGACAAGGGCGACTTTACCTTAGATTTTTTTTTAAACAAATTATGACAAAAATTGTTCCAGATTTTGCTGAAAGGTAAATAAAAGCTCTGTGTACATTTTTAGTGCATAATCTCAAAAATGTCAAATTTTGAGTTGTGACTCTTTTGAAGACGGTGTGCGATATGTACATAGAACGACCGCGATTGCGCGCCACCACTGAAAAACTGAAGAAGCTGACAACAAATATGCGCATCGCATTGAAGGCTAAAGCCAATAACAATGTACCTTTAATTTCCAATAATTCGCTTATCAGTTATTGGTTAAAATACCGTTCGATTTTATGCGTATACCGTAAAAGGGAATGCAACGCAGAACTACAGTGTATGCAAAAATAGAGTATGTAATTCGTTTAAAATACATTCCATTTTATGCAAATGTATGCCTTCAGATCTTAATACAAAATTATAATTGGTTTGTTTCAGCAAAATGAAGCCAGAGGAAATAACATCCACGGGCTTTATTTCATTTTTTTTTTTTTTTTGAAATTAAGAAAGCGGGTGTTATTTCCTTTTCTATGGGAAATAAACCCCGTGGCCGTTATTGCTCTTTCGCAAAGGAAAAAAGCCCGGGGCTTTATTTATTTTTATTTATTTGAAATAAAGTGTGTGGGCGTTATTTCCGTGGGCGTTATTTCACTGCACCGACATACACATGTAATCATAAGTGGGCGTGGCTTTCGTATAAAAATCATTGCAAATAGCAATTTTTAGTGAATAAGCTTCAGTAGTTACTAAAATATCGCAGTTTTCGTATTTCTGAAAACTACCGTTATTTGGGAGGTAGGCGTGGTTAGATATTGTCCGATTTTGTCCGCTGAAAAGAAGTGCCCACAGAGGTTTTATTTTTTCTTCTCGCTATGAATTTTTTGTTCATACATACACTTGTGGTCAGCTGATTAAGTTAAATGACATTTCAATTAGTTTTGGCTATTTTTCTTTTATATATTAAATGTTCATTATGTTTTTATAAAAGTCTAGTATATTATATAACCAGAACCATATATGTAAATCCTCATTTCAAACTGTCTACAAAAATTATAAAAATTCAACAAACTTGACCAATTACACCCGAAGTTTTAAAAATTTTTATTCAGAATTTTTAGAAAAATTTTAGTTATGCGATTTTATAGCATAGTGTTTGGGAGAGCCTTCGATTAAATACATCGAAGTCATATTATGTAATTCCATCGGCACCAAATGTGCGCACATGTCATTTTACCAGGCAGTCTGCAAGACCCATAGAGCCTGAAAGAAGCTCGAAGTTTGATTTGACATAGGATTTTCGAATTTTGGTTGTGAAGTACTAGCTTCCGCCTAAGTGTACCAAATCTTTTTTTTTTCAGTCGCTGAAGGTCACAACCTCTGGAAAACTTGGTGTGTGTGTATGTATGTATGTATAAACACAGATTCAATTAAGCCGAATTATTGTACTTTGTTTATGTATTTTCTCAATTTAAGTGCATACATATCCGCATAAGCTCTCACAAATTTACGAAAAAATTACTTATGTAAATATGCAACTTTTACAAATCACATATTTCATACGAATTACTTAAGAATCACGCTCGCGAAATATCCTTGCTTGGGTTTGGGCACCACTGTGCTAAATATGTAGATTGCAGATTTATATGGAAGACAATACGCCAAGAGCGACGCCCAGAACAAAATCAAGGAATGCTCTGTCTTACACGTGATAAAAGTGAAACTGAAGGTCATAAGTAAATCGCGAGGTGTAAAAGCAACATTTGAGATGCTCTTGGCGAAGTTGTAAAGCCGAAAACTGGGTAAATGGCTTCTGTAGCGAAGTGTTTTGAAGGCAGCCAGCCGCAAGAGCGGACATGTACAAGTATGTACATGTGTTTGCATGTATGTATGTGATATAAATGTTTTATTATTCAGAATGGCAATCCAAGAGCAGGAAATGTGTGGCAATTAGTGTTGCCATTTTAGCTATTTTCCCGCTAGATTTAGCTTTTTTATTTGGGGTTTAGCCGGAAAAGCCAGGGTTAGCTTCCAGCTTATTTCTTTGCTTTTTCATATAATTATTTTTTAGTGTTAGGTCTTCTTGTTCATAATCGACACTACAACCATTTGTCAGTTTGGGCCGATACCAAAAACCTCCTCCAATTGCTTCTCTCCTGTGCGAATTTTCGCCTGTTGGTTATACTGAGCGCAGACAGGTCCTTCTGCACTTGGTCCTTCCTTTGCGTTTGTGGGCACCCTTGTTTTCGTTGTCCACCCATGGATGCGGAGTCGAAGGATCTTTTCACCGGATCGTCGTCATCCATGCGTATAACATGTCCAAGCCAGCGAAATCGCTGTATTTTTATGCGCTTAACTATGTCCATGTCGTTAAAAAGCTCATACAGTTTGTAATTCCATCTTCTCCGATGCCCGTCGTCCACGAAAACAGGGCCGTAGATCTTGCGTAGAATAGATCTCTTGAAAGCCCCCAAAGCCTTCTCATCTTTGTTCGACATCGTCCAAGTTTAAAATATATATATACCCTTCTAATATGTATACAAATATTCAAATTCATCTGTATCTAAACGCACCCTTTGCGATGATGAAGTGCAAACATATCGAACATGTTTGTATTTCCCCTCGTCAGAAAACGCAAAGAAAGACTTCTGAGGCCTTGACTTTATCCGATATCTGCATTGGTAGACTGGTTTTTGAGCTCTTTCGACACTCACATCACCATTAGGAATGAGTGAACGGAGAGCAGTAGTTGCAAGACGACAACGGCGAGTCTCTGCACGGATTGGTCGAAGCTTGAAGGAAGTGTCGGTGGATGGTTCTTTCATGCGGGGCGCCAGCATCAGGCAGAACTAGCATTAAGGAATCAGTCGAGTGTCTGTTAATCTGCTCGACTTTGGCAAGCGAATTTTCCCCGGTCAGACTCATTTGGGTACCAGGCCATATTAATATTGCAGGGAATCGCGTTGCGGGGAAGCCTTCCAGGAAAGATACCCTCGTGTTGTACTAACCGGGTAAAGAGAGGGAGTACCTTCCCTTTGGTAAGTTTATTGGGAGGATGCTTAAGTATTAGTATTCACGCTATGGGGCTAAATATCACACCGAATTACAATGAGGTGGAATCAAAAGCTGCCTAGATTTTGTGAGACTACGAAAAATATTTACTTAAGTACAAATTAAGTGGTTCCTTACAAGAATGCAACATTTTTACCTTAAACATTGACACTGTTATGAAGTTATATGAGCATATAAAAATATTTGATTTATTAACTTACATAACGATTTTTCTCAGCCATAACTAAAATATTGATTTAGCTTCTTTTAGCTTTATTTTTTTGCCCATTTAGCCTTTTCTCTGAAAATGTTCTGGCAACACTGGTGGCACTGCTGACAGCTATACTCAAATTAAGCACATGCAATGTGTAAGAGAGTTAAGCAGCTTTAAAAGAGAATATGTAGAACGGTTTGTTGTGCGCAGAGAGTCGTTACAAAGGACGTGAAATAAGTAAATTAGATATAACGTCGTTTGGTGAGCAATATCTCGTATCCAGCAAATGCAATACCACATATTCGGTGGCATAGAGAAACATTTATTTTGGTTACCCCGTCTTAATGGCTGCCTACTCCATAAATTTAGTGGGGAATAATTATAGTAGAAGCTCCCAATTTGGTAAGTTTAGCTAGAAATCCGATCTTTTTTTTTCTTTGGACTACCTTATGTGTGGTATTGCATTCGGCGTATACTCGAAATTGCGCGCCAAGTGACGATATGTATGCATGTGTGTGTGTTGTAGTAAGTTATCTGTTGGTACGGTAACTTTCCCTTCGACTTCTATCTCGTTTGATAGCTACTTATTGCTTTATGCATTAAAATAAGTGAAGGCTGTCGTTGTCGAGTTCATCATTTAAGTCCTGTGCAATCGCATGCTTATGCGGGCATTTTTGTTTCCACAGGTACGATGAGGCAATAATAACAACAAGGACCTTTGCAGTGCCTAATAATTTCGATACTAACAGTGAAGTTCATAGTAAAATATGTAATGCTCAAGTCTTATTGTTTATGTGCGAGAGAGCATGTGGAATTGTGGGCAGTTATACATATGTATGTATGTATACCTGGCGGTTGGTGTGGTGTAGTGGTAAAGCAGTGCGCGCTTTCACTCCGCAACGCCTGGGTTCAAGCACTGGTCAAAGCAACAGCGCAAAAAAAATATATGGAAGAAGTAACTTTTAGCAAAAAAACCGAAAAAAATATTCCGACGAACTGATAACCTCCTCCTTTTTTGGAAGTCGGTTAAAAATAGTTATTTCTTAACAGCGGTCGTCCCTCGGCAGGCAATGGCAAAGCTCCGAGTGTATTTCAGCCATGAAAAACAGCTTCTCATAAAAATATGAAGATGAAGATGAAGATGAAGATGAAGATGAAGATGAAGATGAAGATGAAGATGAAGATGAAGATATTTCAGACATCTGCCCCAGACGCCCCAAGGATGGTTATAGGCTAAACAAAATCTCGATGTATAACGGGGGCGTGGCACCTTCCATACAAACCGATCTTTTCATATTGCATATCTCTGGAAGTGTTCATGGTAGAATACTGGAACTTGGCACGGCGATATATGAAATCAATCTTATACTCATGGAGAAAAATGGGCTATTTGGAAAGAGGGCGTGGCACCGTTCAAACATATATATATACAATTCTTTTGTATGTGTGTTTGCGAGTGAAATCCTCCATAAATGCCCGGAACGAGTTTAACAAAGTGTGCTTTTTGGTGGCTCTCTGGATAGTGTAGTTTCACAATTTCACTCGGCAGTTGGCGCTGGAGTTAAGTTATTACTAAAAATCTTATTTATGATCCACTTTGGCAAATATTCAAAATATGTATTGGTAACGGTAAAGGCAATACTACTGCCAAAAAGGGCTGCCAGGTGGCGCTGGAGTCATTACGAATTAATCGTCAAGTTAGAAAAAGTGCCTTGTATGTCAGATTAAATCGACCTGCTGCACCACTGAGTATATCGAAGTCTAGTGTGTTATGATTGGCCAATGGATGTGGTTTGCCAGTATAATTATGCGTTAAAGCTTCATTCGGAGACACCAGGGTTGAGTTGTGCCCACCGATAAATGAACCGCCAGAACCATTTTACTGTAATACTTAATTTAAAATAATTGGTCGTTTGTATTGGAGGTGCCACGGCCCTTGTCTAATCGGGATTAAATCTATCCTATATTTGAAGTTGGGCTAAATGACAGCAGTGTACAAAATTTCATGATGATCGCTTGAGTAGTTAAAGCGTGAAAGCGTAGCAAACAAACAAACTCACTCTCGCATTTGTAATATTTATTACTTAGTAAGCATTAAGGAAGACATGAAACGTTTGATTATTTAATTTGTTTACAGATACGACCAAGCAGACAAAATAGGCAAATGCCTTAAAATCCTAACCCTGATCATGACCATCGTGGCGTCGAATGTATTGTTTATATTATGACCTTTATTTTTAACCAATCGGACTATTTTTTTTTAAATGTATTTTGCCGCATAACTTTGGACCACGTCAACTGATTTTGGTAATTCTTTTTTTATTGGAACGGCAGTGTCGCCTATGTTTTCCCACACATTTGGTTTAGATCCGATGAAGAAATTAACGGAATTTTTATATGAAAATTGAAGTCGGTTGTGTTTTTTGCTAAAAAATCAATTGTCAAATATAACTAAGTACGCTCAAAATCAGAAAGTCTAATAAACGCTTGAAAAATCTAAAATTTCCACTTTTCCGGTCGTAGAGGGGAGGGAGGGGACTTGTTCTCTTGCGAGTGTCCTGATTTTTACTTCGACTCATCTGGTCACACTAATTATTCCAAATTTTATCGTTAAAACTTGGGTGAGGCATTCAATCAATCACAAAAGGCAACCATTTAAGTGTATTTACCTACATACTTTGGGCCAAATTTAGTTGAGATGAAAACAGTTTTAAAATTTGTTAGAAAAAAGTGTTTTGGTGTGAATTATGCCACCTTTACAAAGTCAAACGAAAATATTGTGGAATTTCTGTTGTTGCTATTTGCCAAAGTTGTAACAACTTTGCAGTATTTCGCTACTAATGTTGGTGCAACTAACCACGCAACCGGTATGGTCCGGAAGTGGCCAGCCTCAGTGACAGCTTCAGTGTTATCCGGAGAATGGGACTAGAACTGGCACTGCAAAAAAACTGCAAGTGAAGCAAGGTAAAATGATTTTTGAATGAGAGAAAAGTTTGAAAGTTTTCGTATGCCCGCTCATCTCCTTTGTGTTTCGTCCTTGGCTTGCAATCGTTTTAAGTTTTAAGTGTTGTGTAGGCTTGGATAAGAGACATAAAATTCGTATGTACATACATACATATACACTTTTATCTTTAGATAATATTCGATTATACATACATATGTACATAGATATGGGGCGTTTCACGTCAAATATCCCGACGTGCTCAAAATGGCGCAAACCAGAATACTTTTCCACTAGATGAGAAGCGAACAGAAAATGGGAAAACAAGTTTTAGTATGGGCTATCCGATAGTGATATGCGTTTTCCAAAAATTTTTAAATTTTCACGGTAAAAATTCAAAATTAAAATTTGTTTGTTATTTTTCTCAATGATGGTTATTTTTGTACCGGAGCGCACTCGCGCACAAAGGTATTATAACCTTCCTCACATAACGGTTGTTTGTAACAGCCAAAACGAATCGAGATAGATATAGACAAATGTATTCATAAATGATCAGAATTAAAAGAGAAGTCGATTAAGCCATGTCTGTCTTTCCGTCCGCAAATGATTGATAGTCTGATAATAACGATACTATCACGATAGTATCGATAGTCTTGCCAGAAATTGCGAAAACTATCGATGGTGCGACTATCCATAGTTTCCCACCTCTGGTTTATGAGAAACTATAGTCACTTATTGAATTCAACTGCCATGACCGCTGTATTATTTTTATTTTCTTCCAAATGACAAAATGTGTTTTGTAAACAGACAAAATCATGCTTATTTCAGAACTAAAAAAATGTGTACATAAAAAGTAAAGTAAATTTAAAGCATACACTCCCAGTCATCAGATTAGCACACCCTTTTTACTCTCAGTATGTGCAGTTTTTCTTTTATTTGTTTAATACTTATTAATATTTTATAAAAATTAATCCTATTCTACGTGTAAATCCGAATTTAAAATTGGGTAATAATTCAA
>NW_016171478.1:0-14380 GCF_001687245.7 Rhagoletis zephyria
CCCTCTTGAGTGCCGCAAATGGACACCCTTGCCAAGTGCAGGACCGCAGGGGCAGACCGGTATGGTCAAGTGGGCAAAGTGTATGTGGCTGTTCAACCGTGCATATGTACTTATAGATTTACTCCTTAGCTCTTGTTTGGCCAGTCAAGGAGTCAGCTCGCCTGGTCATCCTGAAGATCTAAATAACAACCAGACGTAGAGCCATTATTTGTATACAATTGTTCGGAAGTGACACAAAATCCCCACTTGGCTTTGTCATTGAGTCAAACGAATGGTCTTTGTGGCACATGTGTATACATACATACATACGTACAGATAAACCAAATACATCATTGTGCATACTTAAGTACTTATGTATACACATGTATCCGTAATACCGGCGGTTTTATTTCGACATTTTAATGTTTTACCACAAATAAAATTCAACCCACTTTCATTTCATTGACTTCCTATTTTTATCGCCTTGGATCCTTATTTCGTGTAAAAGGTATTTGTCAAGTCTTTTTTTCACGAACTACCCGAAAAGACTTCTGGAATTGTAAAAAGTTTTATCAGCCTTTATGATTTTATAAATCCGTTTGCTTGTACCTCTTACAGCTCCATTCCAATATCTAACTTTTCTTAGCTCTTAGGGATCCGGCGATACGTAACACCTAAACCGCTTTCTAAAATAAAAATTAAAATGGACTGGAAAATTTGAATGTCCTTGTTAAAGCGTTCACTTGGAAGCTGTGCAGACCCATAGTTAAGCTTAGGAAAGGGTTTCGACTGGCCAGTCCCTGCAAGTCTTTTAACCTTTCTAATAGTTTGGCGAATCTTAGCCGAACTTCTAATGCAGACTTCTTTCAGTTGTAAATGGGTGTTGGCAGATACTCTAGCAATTGTGAGAACAGAAACCTCAAGGCTTTTTTCAGCTATCCTAAAATATTATATTATGTTATATATTAAAATATCCTCCGTTATGTTAGAAAAGTAGATTTCGGAGTTGCCATCAAAGTAAACTTTCGTGATCTAAACACAGCACCTGTACTCCATTCCAATCCTGTTCAAAACGGCAACATGACCGCTGACAGCTATGTGTGGCCTTCTAGATACTTTAAGTCAAAGAGTACACTCAATATGATTTGAATTAGACTTCCATATTCGGAGTGTCTAGAAATGTATCCAACAAACATAAGTGGCAATGTATCTAACTATGCATTTAGTTATGTGCGGTCGTATTCCCCAGTAAATTCGAATTGTACTCTTGCAGGAGTAGAGCGTATTCATTTTCCAGGAAAGCTTAGAGTCTAGAATCATCCCCAAAACCTATCAAGATTTGTGGCAATTAGTGATCGAGTTCAAATATTTTCTATGTTATAACGCTACTTTAATAATACTAGCTCCGCTTTTTAAAATTTACCATTCTTTATTGCCCACCTTGCCAGATTATTGAAGGCAGATTGCAGTATTTCACTGAGAGTCAAGAACAACTCCCCTTTAAACAGGTGGACGTCGGCGTCTGCATTCGCAACAACCTTAATGACTTTCGGCGTACATAGCGCCAGCAAAAATTTGTTTAAGATGAGATTCAATAATCGAATAAATTGAACCGCCCTCATTTAGCCGATGCTTCTTACACTCTACATATTTTCGCTAAACCATGAAGTAGTGACAAAGCTAACACTACAAATTTTTTATGATATAACGCTTGCTCAGTATTCTCATTACTTCGCCCGACACTGAATCATCTAATGTACGTTTTCGGTAATATCGTTGAGTAGCTCGCGGTATGTAGAACGCAAAGTCTTAAGGACGACGCCCACTCTTACCTCCTTCCGAAGGTTTTGGAACTCAGCTTAGGGAGAGACTGATCCTGCAAATTGTCGTTAGCTGGGCTCTTATTGTAGTAACTGTTCTTTGAAGAATAGCTGATGTGATTACGTCCGGACCGGAGATTCGATTGGACTGTCTCGCCTATAAATGGAACGTTTCCCGCTATGAGGTTGGCTCTCTTTTTTATATTAATTATATTGATACATCAGAGCAGAATTAAAAGTGGCTCTACTCAAATTCCCTCAATTTTTTCTATGCTTTCAAAGTTTGAAGCTTAAATGACTTCCGCTCTTGTATGTAACGGGTGATTTTTTTGAGGTTAGGATTTTCATGCATTAGTATTTGACAGATCACGTGGGATTTCAGACATGGTGTCAAAGNGATCATGCGATTTGACGCCTTTAGACTATTTTTTGTGGGGCTACGTCAAGTCTAAAGTCTACAGAAATAAGCCAGCAACTATTCCAGCTTTGGAAGACAACATTTCCGAAGAAATTCGGGCTATTCCGGCCGAAATGCTCGAAAAAGTTGCCCAAAATTGGACTTTCCGAATGGACCACCTAAGACGCAGCCGCGGTCAACATTTAAATGAAATTATCTTCAAAAAGTAAATGTCATGGACCAATCTAACGTTTCAAATAAAGAACCGATGAGATTTTGCAAATTTTATGCGTTTTTTTTAAAAAAAAAGGTATCAAGCTCTTAAAAAATCACCCGTTAGCTATGGACAGCCTCTCCTGCTGTGCAAATAAAGTTCAATTAAGTTAACGAAGGTCACCAAATTAATTAATTTTGCCTTTCATTTTCATAAATTTGTTTAATGCATTTATAAAAAACAGAAAGTGATTTTAATTGAATCGCAGCAAAGTTCAGATTTTTGCGTCGTTTGACCCAAATCTGCTGCACTTTCTGCTTTCCACTTTCAAATGTCACTAAAGTATTACAATTTTTCCGAATTAAATTTTGTGCCACAATTTTTTTAGCACTTTCCCCGCTTAACCCCAAACTTGCGGATCACAAAAGAAGGAAAAAATTGGAAATAAGCCAATAGCAAAAGTATGCCTTGTCAACACTTTGCCAACGTTGGGTGCCGAGGTCACATGGCAGGTCGCGGGCAAACCGAATAGTTAAGGCAACTAAGTGCGCACACCTTTAAAACTATATTTTTGTGAAAAGTATTTTATTTTCGCTTGCCGATTTCTTTATGAGGGTTTAATAACATCTCAGCAAAGGGCAACTGCACAATCAGGAGCGTGCAATCGCATTTACGGCGTGAGCAACCAGAGCGCGCGAGCCAGCCGCCCACCCAGTGTAACCTGTGCAGAGACCGTACCCACCACTGTGTGGCGCGAAGGCAGCGCGGTGCTGCTGCAGCAACAGTTAGAGCACTTCAATCGCTTTTTAATATAATTTTATTCTTTAATTTCAGATGGGGGCGGTCCAATAAGCTGGTGTTAATTTGGAGCCCATTGGTGAGGTGAGAAGAGTCAGCGAAGTGCTTAGGCAGCGTGAAAGAAAGGATAAGCATCGCAAGCAGCGCACCTATAGACGAAAGTAAAAAAACCAAAAAAATTTTGCGAAAGAGCAGTCGAAAGTCACTCGTACCTACAATGACACTATGCGAGTTGCAAAAGTGAAAAAGTGCCTTAAAAAAACCAAAAAATTCAGTTGAACGCGTTGGTCGGTCGGTCGGTCAGTTAGTGCAAAAGCGCTTAAAAAAGCGGAAATTAAAAAATGTGAATTAGTTGGTGAAAATTGGTGCTCCAACTTTAATTAGCTGCGGCAGGTCGCGCCTGGTGGCACAATGAGGCGTTGCAGCCTTTTAAATTCATAAGCTTTAGCTGGCGCGCGGCCATGGCCAGCCACATTGCCTTTCACAAGTGCAGCTGCACTTACACAAATGAGTTCGTGCCGTACTAGAGTTTGGTGTGGAAAATCTCATTACAACTAATAAATGCTTTCATGCATTTCAAATTTTGGGCTGCCAAGGCAGTGTGCATTGCGAAGGAAGAGCTGGAACTGAGCGGCAACAAAGCGGCGGTCAATGAACACTTTGTCTTCGGTCGTCTCACATCGCATCGCATGGCACAGCATTTCATTTCATTACGGTGCATTACATTACATTCATTACTCGAATTGCACTTGCGCATTTTTATTTGCCGTTTTACTTTTTTGCAATGTTTTGCTTAGTTTGCCATTTGTACTACTTTACTTTACTTTACTTTGGGCGGAAAGCAGACATTTGCAGTTGCCAAATTGCTTTGTGTTTCAACTGTAATATGATTGCACTGTGCATTTTAGAATACTAGCGAAATCTTGAGTGAGTGGCCATTGCACTGCTTCAGTGGTCAACTTGTGCAACATCCTACAAAGTCAATGTGGTTAAAGCAAAATATGCTGCCTATCACTCAAATAAATATAGATGCTTTTTGAGGTCCCTGCGAATCTTCAGCTTTACAAAAGACGTACCTTCCTAGTGTTTTATAACAAGCATTCGCAGGGCCTGGGCATTCACCAGGAAATGATGGTATTCTAGCTAGCAGCTGCGGCAAATTCTATTGCAGGAAAGTTTTGTTCTTGCTGCATGTTCACCTGGAGGCAAGTGCGCCATAGTAGTGAGCACCTTTTAAAATAACTATGTTCTTCATCTATAAACCAGATCCGAGGTATAGTCAGGCTAGAGTACTTTTGGCATGTTTCAAGACTTTATATGCCGACTTCGGTAATTCAACTGCTCTCTCGTTGCCTTCGCAGCTTCTATGACGGAAAACCCAAGCAAGCGAGGCGCGCATTGGCTTAGACATTGAACATAATGCCATTTTGCCTATCTTCGCCACCCTTGATTTTACTTTCTGCTTAGAAGACGTTTTTATCATTTCTAAGACCTTTTCCTTTTTATCGGCCACTAGGTATCCTCTGCATGGAAATCGTCCCTTGGTCAGACTGTTGACTTCATTGCCACTTCTTTCTGGCGAATATCGATTCGGATCAGCTTGGGAGAGCGTTGGGTGCTTCTGCCGGGCAGGATGCAACTTTGTCTACTAACAGAATATACATTGATGCTCTTTCAGACACCTTCCACATTCTTCCATGGTCATGTTGTCATACTCTGGAAACAAATCTATTTATTATTCCCTGGTACAAATAAAACTATCCATCTTGCTCTTGTTGTGAAGCTTGCAGACTACTTAACTGACCTCCCTTCCCAAACCACGGCTCTCATTCCACGGAGTCTTCGTTCTCATCTTAAAACCCCAAAAGAACTTTTCCGCGGTTTCGGCCATCGAAGGTTGCTTGGCATGTGCTTGGCTGCACGTAAATCTATAGAAAACTTATCAAATTACTTCTTTTAAAACGTCTGCTGTCGAAGGAAGGAATTATACTTCGTCACTCCTTACACTTTGCATTGAATCGTTAATGCTATGCGTTTCATATTGTTGTGGGGCATTTTGTCACAAAAGTGCATTATTTCAGTTTCAAATTACACCAAACTCACGCATGAACATAAATACGAACATAAGTTAACAGGGAAAATGCATTTCGCATTCAAAACCTCATTTAGTTACACGACAATAACAGCACTTGATGACATCTCGCCCCAACACAGACAGGCGACCACACAGGACGCACTCACTCGACAAAGTGACAACTGTGAACTGGTGATGGAACGAAGACAAGCGGCAGACATGATCACGCACAGATTATCAAGCAACGCATGCAATAACCAAAAACAAAGCGTCCTCAACGTTGACGTCGACATTGCCGCTGACGATGATGACGATGACAACAGCGACAGCATTCAATGACAGTTGTTACTTTACCACGAGCAAACTATGGCTGCGCATGGCGAAGCGAATGACATTTGATGATTTTTGACAGTTTGCCTGAGACGATTTGGCATAAAGCCAAAATGTAAATGCGCACGAATGTCTGCCCGAGTGAACTTATATAATAGCATGTATGCGAAGGTGTGTGAATATGCGCTTAGGGGCATCGGGATAGAAGACATCGTAGGCTGGAGCACGAAGAGTACTTATATATGTATGTTTGTACAACGTCTGCGGTTTCGTGGTAAATAGGCGCGGGGAGTCGCCACTAAAATCTGTCAAATTCTCTGACAAATACAGAGCATTGACCGGCAAACGCAGCTAGCACATCGAAAGGGGCGACGATGTTGGCGGAACTTAATTGAACTGTTGTCGCACTTTGATCTTCTGCGGGCCAAATTTGCATATTTGCTGAAATATAAAAGGCGCGCAAAAATGCGCTAAAAGCACTACTTTAATACGTGGCGCTGCTCAGAGGCAGCAGCGTGAGTGCACACGAAACGTCTATCTTATCGCAATCTTAATTGCGAATCGCGCCAGTATCGCCAGCCCGCATTGACATAAATGGCCCGCGGTGGCAATGAAGGCGGCTGCTGCTGCCTAAACTCCGATTGGAGGGAGATGAGTGGCAAAGACGGGCAAGCAGCTAGTTGATTGCGCTTATCGCGAGCAGCACGCAGCACGCAGGGGTCATTGTGAGCTGCAGAGTAGAGGTGTCAATTAGCCGCCTGTGCGTAGAGCCAGGCCAGTCAAAAAGGATTGCCGCTGATAGAGAAAACAGAAAGAGCAAAGTTGCAAAGAGGCAAAGGGCACTCGAAGCACTACAAGGCAAAGGCATTGCGGTTGCTTTCATGTTTTTTTGTTTTTGAGAAAAAGTGATGCTTAAAAGCTTCCTTTTGCCGCAGTTACTTAGTCAAAAAAAAAAAAAAAAGACATGGCGATCCCCGCGGCCTTTGGTTTGCCACAGTTTCAATGTCAAAACACACAGCCATGAAAGTGTAACTGACAAAAATGCTGTGCGTTTTCACATTAACTGCCAATTGTAGACACTGTGTGCTTGCAGTGCTTTGCCGTGAGGCACTTAGGCAATCAGTACAACAGCGGCTGAGCATCGGTAAATATCACCGACGGCGTGTCGAGAAAATTCTTTTCAAGAAAGCAGCTCTTTGGTGAGTAGGCATGTATTCGATAGCAACAAAAACCACACTTAGTTAATTGTACATACATCTGAGAATAGCTTTTGTTAACGAAGCATCTTGAGGACACTACACACTGACATTGGGCCATATAATTTTTTCATTTTTTGGAAAATAGGGTGCTGTATAGCATTTTAGATGAAAATGCTCGTATTATTATTTTTATTTCATATTTAGGTTGTTCAGTAGAGAGGCAGTTGTTAAAAATAAGGGTATTGAAAAGCTTAATGGTAACAACTTTGTTAATAGTTCGATTAAAATGCCAATGGACAATCGGTAGAACCTGGGTTTCTTGCCTGGCCAGAGCGCCATCCAAGAAAAAAATTCTCCTCAAGTGGTCGCCTCTCCCAGGCCATAGCGAACCTTTAATTCGAACTCCGACTCACTACACTGCAGTTCCTCCGTAGCAACCGACAGCCGTCTTTTGGATGCAAATCACTACAACCTCGACCTTTGCTTCATTGATTCACACAACTCATTGCCAGTTGCATAGCTAATTTAAATCTTTCCCCCTCCCACTTCGGGTGCCGCGCTCCGGACAAACTGTTTATTGGCTGTGCGTGTTTGTTATCAGTGCCCACGACTTTTTGCAATCAATGCTCTGGGGCTCTTAGTGACTCGGACAAAGTAAAACAACGTTAAATCCAAACAAACTCACATTTGCTCGCATACACCTTTTTTGTGCCTACACACAGAGCTAGTAACTAAATATTAGCGCATGAGTAAGCACTTGGAAAAGTATCCGAGTTACAAAGCGTCCATAAAACGCAAACGAGTATGCAAATTCAATTAAAAGCAGCACGTGATTACCATGCGAGTAGGAATAGCGTAATGGCTAAGGCGGTGGGCTACACCAAAAACCCTTCCACCACATTCGCCATGTCGTACATATGTATGTGCGACTACTACCGCTCGCTTATTAAATACATATTTATTTGTGTGCATACATACGTACGTTTCTATGTATCGATAGCTTTATGATGTTTGAAATCCTAATAGTTCATTTCTAGCTGTAGATTGGCACTCAGCGAGCTCTTTGATTCCCGCCTAAAAAGGTGGTAATCGTTTTGCCATGTTGCATGCAACTATGCCGCTATGACGCTTGCAACTAAATACTCGATAACTAGTTTTCTCTTACCATACACCCCACGTGTGAGAAGGGGCCCATTTAGTTCAACTATTTTCATACAAGCCTATATCCTGTGTCCACCGGCTGCGGAAAGTGCACTCGCCCTTTTTGACGTATGTCTATATGTCTATGCCTTGTCTTTAAATGTATGCATGTAAAAGCACGAAGTATTTACTTCATGTTGTGTGGCATGCAAATAATGTGGCATGCAACATGCAGACTTTGCTTAATTTATGATTTTATTTGCCGTTTTTGCTTTTTGCATACGAGAATGTCATTTTTGTCATTGCATGTCAGAATTTGAAATGTTTTGATATTTTTTGTGACATTGCCGGCGTCATCTGTGGCGACATCATAGACGGCGAGCCACTCGCAGCTGGTGACATTGCCGTCTGGCATATGATTTACGAATGCGATATTATCTTCGAGATGGTTAGGTGGCAAAGTGGCGCTAAGTTGGAAAACTATTCGGAGGCATGAAAAAATGCAGGAATAATTTGCGCTGAAGTTGAAATATGGCAACTAAATAGCGAATTGCTTCCCGGAAGACCAACGATGACTTAAAACACACTTATTTATGACTCCAGAAAGCCCTAAATCTCCGCACAAACGAGGTAGTACATATGTCATAGGGTTTCTATCAACATAGTCATGCAGCTAAAACCGCTCTTAGAAAACCATTTTTTAGTTTCAATTTTTGGTGCTGGTCAAAAATTCGGCTCGAACCCAGACCCTGAGGAACGGTAGAGCACACTGGTAACCACTACACCGAAGTAGCCACCATTCACTGGGCATTGAATTGTACAACTGCCGCAACCAGTAGAGTTCCGTTAATGGGTGTCATGTATTGAAATTCCTCAATTGGATGGAAAGCTTACCACTAGACACCTCAACTCCACATCTTTCGTCCACCGAGACTTGACTTTCACGTTTTCGATTCACGTTTTCGATCAGAAGTTTTTAAAATACTCCGCAGAAATTAAATGGTGACTAAGCGAAGACGACGTGATATCCTATTAAAGTTAGTAGGGACCGCTGGGATCTACATAGCTCTTCACTTTTATGCAGATGCCAGGAAACGGAGTTGTTCAGAGTAACTAATTGGTTGATGAACTGTTCGGGTCGCTTCACCAGCATATACATACTCCCTTGTTGGCTCTTGGATCTCGCATGCAAAACCAATAAGTTCTTGTCTTGTGCCAGCGCGGAAAGCGGTTTGTCTCCAAACAGAAACTCACATAGGATGACGCAAGATCCTTCCACATTACATCATATAAGCAACCCAGTGAATGTATGCAAAGGTGTATTGAAATTGATCTTTTAGCGATTTTTGGAAATGGATATTCTTCGCAATTGAACACAGCACCAAAACTCCACGAAGGCGCGCTATTCACCTGCAACCCCAATCAGCCAAGTCAACATTGTAACAAGCGGTAAAAATAAAAAGCGAATAACACACAAATGTAATAAAATCTGCTAAACATTGTACAGCGCGCTGTTTTGCATGCATTTGTTATTTAGGTTTAGTTTAGTCTTTGCCTCACGTGCACCCGAAAGCTGTCAGGCTCACTTAACCCCCAAAAAGCACCTAATGCTTGGCGCAACACGCTTGGTATGCAAGCAAGTGAACTGGTGTCTAATAAAAGCTGTGCATTTGCGCTTTTATATTGTTAATTTTAAATAGTGGCACCACTAAATATGTACAACAAAACAAACTATCTACAAACAACTCAGCAACTTTATGACCTCAACGCGAATTGCAACAGTGCCACCAAAAAGTCAACGCTCGTAATCTCAAGTTGGATGAAACGGAGCCCAACGACCAAGTGTTGATGATTTTTTGGCAAAATTTGCAAGAAACTTTTAAATGTTGTTTGTTGTTGCTACAGCTGCCACGTTGCTCTGTGGACTGAGGATCATTTAGCGTGCACGGGCGCTATGCAAGTTGGTTGCCAGCGTACGCGGTAGACGCGCACTGCACTATGTTATTGTTGTTTTTATTTAGTTTCTACTTCTTTTTCTTTCTGCTTTTTACCCGCCCAGACTGCCAAAAACACATTTCTGTGTAACAAAATACTTAAGCGACCATAAAGTTCAGGCAACCAAATGCCTAACGACAAAACCTGCAACGCCAAGTCAACTGGCTACGGAAAACTAACAGAAACAAGCAACTTAGAAGTTATTGCATTTCTTAAGGAGCAGCAACGACCATTTTCGGTCGCTACAACAACAGCAACAACAACCAATGTAAGCGAATTCAGTGGTTCTGCTGGTGCGCCCGAGAGTTAAAGGGAAGACGAGCGCTCGGTAAATATTACAAATAAATACCAATTCTTAAACATTTTACGACTAAAGACTATGCCTGCGTTTGACAGAAAAACTGAATATACAAATTTATATTTTGATTTAATTTTTTAATTTTGATTTCTAAGCGTAAATGTCAATGTAATGTGTTCTTTGAAAAAACTAGAACTTGCCACTAGCTGAGGCTCAAACTGGATAGCTTAGGTTTGAAAGGCAAATACTTTGTCTACAATACCAACACAGCATGGAATTTTTGTGTACGCCCATAATATAGGAATTGCGGAGTAATTAATTTCTACTGTGGCGTAGTGGTTAGCAGTGCGCGCTGCCATTGCGCAGGTCCGGGTTCAAGCCCAGTTCTTTTCTAATAGCGGTCGCCACTCAACGGGCAATGGCAAACCTCCGAGAGTGTTTCTGCCACGAAAATGCTTCTCATAAAAATACAATCGCCGTACGGAGTCAGCATCAAGGTGCACGCCGCAACTTAGAGGGGAACCTCGGCCAAATACTGGCATATTGTGTAAGCGCCAATCTCTTATTATTATTATTGATATTATGTAGATAGGTTTTAAATTAGTATGTATGTATATTAGAGTGCCCATCGAAAATTATTTTTTTTTTTTTTGAAATTTCAAGACCCCATCCCTCATTTTATTCGTTTTTATGAGAAATATTATTGCCTATTTTTATAGATTTTTTAAAGGTCATTTAGAGGTCGCGGCTTGTCGATTTAGGTCAGAAAATAGGATTTTGTAGATGTACCAGTTTTTGAATGACTATTTTTGATTCGATTTCAAAGAGATTTATAAAATGTTCAAGACGGTACTTAAGGAGGCCAAGCACAATGTGTATACCAAATTTGGTCGAGATCAGTCAAGTAGCTTTTGAGATACGCATATGTCATATAAGTGGGCGGTGCCACCCCATTTTCCTAAAATTTCTTGAAAAATCACTTTTTTGCTTTTCTGCTTTGCCGTATTTAAGAAAAGTCGCCTAAATTCGACAATTTTTATGCGATTCCAATAAATAAGGTATCAATTTATTTGAAAATAGATTTAATTTTAGATAGTCCTGCATATTTTGAAATTGTAGGAATTATCGATGGTTAAAATTTAAAAAATTAAGAGATGTAGGGGTTTTTTTTTAATTTACCCCATAAAAATCCCAACAAGCCCAGGCCGACAATAGATTGTTATATGGCATTTTCAATGCCTCTATATTCTCCTCTCATAGCATTTTCGATCTTTAAAATTGAATCAAAAATATTCATTCAAAAACTGAAAAATCTACGTAATCCTTTTCTTCTGAGCTAAAAATAGGCAATAATATTTCCCATAAAAACGAATAAAATTAAGAGGTATGGTTTTAAATTTTCCAAAAAGAACCCTTTTCGATGGGCACCCTAATATATATATGTATGAGCTTACTTGTAGTTTTTTAACAAATTTCTCGCTTTACTTTTGGCTCCAATTTTTCAATCGATGTGTGAACAGTTGTAAATATTTCGCGGCAAAAATAGCACCCAATGAGTATGGCGAAATGTGCGGGCATTGCCTTAATTTGTTGTTAACGCGCTTGTTTACACGCTTTGGCTAGTTGGCGCGGTGGCAGCCAACAACAAGAATAACAAGAGGACTTGTTATCGAACTTAAAGCAGCAAAAACAACAATATCGTTAGCAGCAGTTGTAGCACGCAGCCACCGCTGTTCAATAAATGCCGACAATTTTCTGGTAGTTTATATGCAAATCCTCACACACACACACACACACACACACACTTGCCAACAAAAGCAGTCAAATTGCTTGCCACCTGTAAATGAAAATTTTGCACGCAATACGCTCATCAAATGTTTTTGCAAAAAAAAAATAATAATTGATTGAAAATTGTGTTTAACAAGAAAGTGGTTAAGCGTCAACAAAGCGTTTAAATATTAATTAGCGCTGGTAAGGGGCACAATGTCAATGGCGACGAATCAAAAGTAGCAATGAGAAAAAATGTTTTTTTTTTTTTTAATAAAATATTATTAGAAATTTTACTCTGTGATCGAAAGTAGAATAGCTACAGCAGATACAGTATTAAATCGTCGGCTGAGTGGAAGATCGTCCTATCTCGGCTGCCGCTAATCTCGCTAATACCGGTCACCCATCCGCAGGCAATGGAAAACATTGAAGTGTATTTCTGCCCTGAAAAACAGCTTCTCATAAAAATGCAGTTGCAGTTCGGAGTCGGTGTAACAACTGTACACCCAGAAAAAAGTCATCTAAATATATTTCTCTCAACACATAATTTGGCACGAATTCGCATCGAATATAACCTCAGCCTAATGCTGACTTCTCGTTAACCGCGGCTGTTGAGTTTGAACCTTTACTCGCGCCTGGTGGGTGGTTGCACCTGTGGAACCCATGGTGATCCATCATATTGCAAACTAAACCATTCTTATTACAAAATATTTTATATGTATCTATGCAACTAGCAAATTTAGATTTTTGGGCACAAAATAATTCCACCAACGGCAGCATAATAAGCAACTGCGTTAGCGAAGCACAGCTGTCACAGTTGTAGCTGCAGGCGCTGCACTGGCCGCCTCATCATCATATGCACATCATTCATAACGATCATAATCAGCACGTTATCATCATTACTTCATTTTGTTCACAAATTACGCAACATTAGCGCGGCTATGTAAATCACGAGCAATGCATGCATAATGAGTTCGCTAACAGAGTGGCACTAAAAACGAAATGGGTAGGATATGAAATGTAGACGACATAGCGCAAAAAAGGTTAAACAATAAAGTCACCAGCCATGAACGCAGCTATTTGGTAATTTGAACAGTAAACCGTAAAATATGAGAGCAATTATGTGCATAGTGCTTATCACAATTATGCGCCACCCACATATTGGCCAGATTGTACTTTAAAGTTTTTTTATTATTTAACTTTAATTATTTTATATAAAAATGTAAGTATTTTGCTTTTTAACAAAAACCGTTTAAGTCCAAGTTTCAAACTTTGTCAACATTTAAAAAAATCCGCTTTTTAATTAGATCATTTAGAATGATTTTGAGTACGCAGTTTTGTACCTCATTCAATTTTAATAAATAAAAAGTAAAAGGTTGAAGTAGCTTGGACTTGTGGTGAATGGGCGACACCTTCAATAGTAAAAGTTGCCTAAAATCCACGCCAAGTTCTAGCGGCTTAAGACTTGGACTAGTACCTAAATGTAGCCTCAAAAAGGCTAATCTGGTCACATTGCCTATGACGAAAGGAGACCAACAGGACTATAAACATAAATACCTTGTTGAAGTCGAAGGCCCTACACACATTGAACCATTCGTTAAACCTGCCGTGCAAATACCAAGTGTCTTGTACCCCTGAGTGGCATGTAAACACAGCACCACTAGATCTCAGGTACCGATCGTGGCCCGGCCAACTCACCTTTCATGAAGGTGAAAGAAGACATTCTATGGGCGAAGCACCAAGCGGCGGTGAAAACGCCAGTAACGACACTGAAATGCACCGAAATTATCGAAGCCGTCGTTTAAAGTTTCGCTCTTAAGTACTTTCCACGCTATGTGTACTTATGTAAGTATGTCTGTATGATACAACGCTGTTGATGTTGCTGTAGTTTTTACTGATACTACAAGCAATGAAAAAAAAACGAATGGCGTTTTCGTTTCTACCGAAAAAGGTTACCTTCTCTTTGCCCTCTACGCATAAATACTAAGAAGAGGGCAATGAGAAGGCAACATTTTTTTTGTAGAAACGAAAACGCCATGATCAAAAAAGCACAATACGCGAATGCATACTCTGTTTGTACTATGTAAGTTTTAAACAGTGTCAGGTGGAAAAGGATTAACAACGAGAAGAGAAGAAAAATCCATTAAGTTTTGTTTTTGAATGGCACACTTAAGTGCTTGCTTCTGCGGATAGCTATATATGTATGTATGTATATAAGTATGCACAAGTGCAAATGAATACTCGGCTGCTGCATTGCGTGCAATGTCAACTTGGCGCGCATTTCAGCAGCTCAGCAGCAATGACAAGCATGAGGCAGCCACAGCAACAGCAACAGCAACAGCACCGGTGGCAGCAACTGAACAACCTCT
>NW_016171479.1:0-4564 GCF_001687245.7 Rhagoletis zephyria
ATTTTGCTTTTTTGAGAGCTTTTATTACTTTTTTTCAATATGCAAGGGGCAAAGCTTCTGATAAATAATTTGTTGTTGTATTCTTACATACAAGTAATTACTAAGTAATTTGACTGAGTAACTATGTTACATATGTATAAATGAGAACATAATATTTATAAAAATCATTATTTTGTCTTTCATTTCATAAATGAGTAGGACATCAGCATTTGCATATAAATTGTAAATGTTTGAAATCAATTAAATAGAGGGGACAATTATTCTATCAAAACACGAAAATAAAATTGCTTAAAGTTTGACATCGACAGGCTCTATGTTGCCGTGGTCCGATTGTTGAAACACGCACACCTTCGTGTTTTTCTCACCGAGGAGAAGGTTCGTATCTAGGTTGCAATATGAAAAGAGTTGCCGCTTGTTGAAAAATTAAATACAAAAATTTAAATGAATTACTATAATCGAAATAGTTTTAAAAAGGCTTTATGTCTGAACAACCTGTTTAAAAAACAAATTCAATTTTAATTAAGGGAATGAGACACAAATTTACATAACAAAAAGAAAATTTCTGGTTTAAAGTGCTTAAAGAAACTTTCATTTATATCCATATTAATTGTTTTAGATAAATTTTGTAGAACATTAATATTGTATCTTAATTTTTAAACAAAAATTAAATAAATCTATAATGGAAAGAAGGTGGAAACCCTATTTAAAATATCTCAGACTTGATACTAGGGTGTTCGGTTATTCGCCTTTATTCCAAAACAGGTTTTCGAGTTATTCGAAAAATTTCAGTTAAAAAAACGGTTCTCGAGTTTGAAATCCCGAAAAACCAGCTTTCTTTTACATAGTTTTCATGTAGTGAACATGCTTATATCGCATGAAGTCATGACCAAAAATTACAATAAGGCTATTTGCACTAAAGGGACCTTTCATTTAGAATAGAGCAAAGTAAAGTAAGTTCGCAGTTTTTTTCTTTTCAAAACTAAAACCAATAAAAGTTCACGTTTGGTCTTATTTTAACTTTTTTTTAATACTTTATTGCATATTATTCTGACCATTTGAGTAGTTCTCTCGCCGCCGTAGCCACTCCGAGGGTCCGTGATTCAATGTCTGGTCCTAGCAATATAAAAAAAAAGTTTTTTTAAAATAGTGGTCACCCCTCGGCAGACAATAACAAACCTCCGAGTGTACTTCTGCCATTCCAAAGCTTCTTTGGAGGTGGAGTAAAAGTGTAGATCGATCCATTTGTGTCACGACATCTACAAACAGAAATTTGAGGAGAAGCTCGGCTAAATACGCAGAAGACGTTTAATCGCCAAGCATTAATTTATTGGAATCAAATATTATATACTATTCATCGGCAAATGACCTAGGATATTATTTAAAACTATTTAGTTTTCCCTTAAACTGGAAAAGCCTTGAAAACTTCAAAAGTCTTAAAACTTTTATTGAGAGGTAAAGATTTGTATGAAAGTAAAAAAAAACTGTTTGTTCGATAAAAAAAAACTCCGGTTTATTCGATATTTAGAAAACTCGAATCAATCACCCTACTTGATACCCAATATAATGTTTTATTTAACTTATAAGTAATAATTTCAAGTAGGTGGAAACTTTGCACGAATAATTAGAGAGGTAACACCTATCTAGATAACATTAAAATTATTAAAATTTTTTGAATAGGTACTCAATTTTATCAAAATAATTAGAGCTAAATTCTTGCTAGAATTTACCGTTAATTTTCTAAAAGTGCTATTTCTCCCCCTGTAACTACTAAATGTTTTAAAAGAAGGGTCTGGAAGGTCTCGTGAACAATATTTTTTGTGCTCTTAATAGCCGAAGCTGCTAAGAATTGATTTTTGGGAAGGTACTGAAAACCTCGGACACGGTTGTAGTGGAAATATTCTGAAAAATTTTCGACAGTCTATTAAGCACATGAAGATTAAAGGAAGATAACATAAGAATCGTATACCTTAAAATAAATGAATTTTTAAGAAATGCGCAGTGCCCAATTTTTCGAAAAAGCTGACCAAAAGTCGAAGCGTGGTACAATTGTAATCAAACCATTNAATAAATGAATTTTTAAGAAATGCGCAGTGCCCAATTTTTCGAAAAAGCTGACCAAAAGTCGAAGCGTGGTACAATTGTAATCAAACCATTTGTATCCGTCTTTATTTTGGTTGCTGGTTTTAAATTTCACCACATAATTTCAAAATTCAAAATGGCGGATCCATAATGGCCGCTGTGTACGCTTAACATAATCAGATTTTTAGCAAAACTAAGGTAGTTAAGTATAAAAGGTCATGTTTTCTGCAACGTACGCTATCATTCCGCAGGGCCTGGTTTCGACCAACATCAAAAAATAAGAAACAAAAAAGGTTTTTTGTAATAGTGGTCGCCCTTTGGCAGGCAATGGCAAACCCCCGAGTGTATTCAGCCACGAATAACAGCTTCTCATAAAAATACAATCCCCGTTCGGATTCGGCGTGAAACTGTTGGTCCCTCCCATTTGTGCGCCAACATCAAGGCGCACGCCACAAATCGGAAGAGAAGGTCGGACGAGGTCTTAATGATTGTTTCTAACAATGTTGATGTTCAGATTTACACGGAAGATGAATCAATAAACAAGACATACATATTTGTTGGTACAGGAATATATAGTTTTAAGGAAACAATTTTGTACACCGTCAGACTGGCAGTCATCTGAAGTGGCCAAGCTCATATCAATATTTTTTTATGGCAATTTCGCTTCCGCATTTACAACAGTTGATAATAATTTAATTAGGGTGCTCACAGTTCTATATTATCTACTGTGTTAATTTTGCCACCTGGTAACTTTAAAACATTTTACCATGTGGTAACTTTGTTTGTTGTTGGTTCCCATACTAAGTAGAGATAACACTTTTGGGCAAAATTACTCGACTTTGTCTCATGTTTATGTTCTGTGTTAAACTGGCATCTATCGCTGCTTGTACATACATACATGAATTTCGCTTTGGGCGCAGCGCTGCTTGTACATAAGTTTCTCTTTGCGCCCGCCTGGAGCTGGCAAAGGTTATTTTTTTTTATTTTTGCGCTGTGCTAGCTGAGTATAAAAAGGAGAAGAGAGAAATATGTATGTGGTTGTTGATGCTCTCTAAACACAAACGCGTGAAAGGCAAACGGTCTAGCAATGCGTGGTATTGTTGATCAACTTAATACTTTATTTAAACATAAGGGTTGCTCACAGTTCGAGTGTGTTATCTTGTTAAAGTTGCCACCTTTTAACTTTAGAAGTAAACTGTGAATACCCTAAATGGCATCTGATGACAGTTTATGATTTTGTGTTGGTTGGTTTAAACGTAAACTTGAAATGAGAGGGTCCGAGGATACCAATGAAAAATATCTTGTCATCGTGTTTATCCTGGAAGATTTTCTTGAAAAGTTTTCCCGATATTTTTTAACATCCTTATGCCTTGACTCTTGGGCTTATTCGGAAAGTTGCCCAATTGGCAGGGGTGTCCATTCAATAATGAGAGGCCCATGGCATATAATACCAGGATAGCTTTTAATCAACAGTCTCGCAGTATCCAGGCAATATGGTTTGAAGAGATGTATATCAACGGCAAAAACGCATGATAAGACTTGCATTAAACAATGCATCGAAAATAGGGTTGTTCGACTTCACTACAAAGTCGACTTTCGCCTTTTCGATCGACTCTGTACAGCCGACTTTAAAAGTCAACCGATCCACGAAGAAAAGTCGACTTTGTTCGACCTTTTTAATAAAAAGAAAAGGTACTAACTATGCTCTGCAATTAACTCATATATTAGCAATAAATATAAGAGTCAGAATACGCCAAAAATATCATGATTTACTAGTGGTCTTTAGAATAATCTGTAATTTAGTGAAATATGGGAGTAGCCCAGACGGCTAGTGGATTGGGACTATCCACACGACTAATGTCGCATATTAACTGGAATCCTACCAGCAACGTTTTAAGCGGTGTTTAAAATGTTGTGCCTTACGGATTGGTCAAATTCGAACCAAAGACTGTCTGTAGAAACTTACATAAATTCATGCAGAAAAACTTTCTTGCATGAAATTTTTAAAATAAATACCTATGTTTATCTTACCTCATTATTAACTGAAGACTGTGGAGACAAACGATTAACAAATATGAGGAATTTGTTTTCGTATAGTAATTTTATGCGCTGCTCTTAAATGATTTGACGATGTTGTTGTACTGTGATTTTATTTTTTTTAATAAATCACGGTTTTGAAATTAGACTTATGAACTGAACTATCTCCGGCGAGCCTTGAAGATGTTATGAAGTTTCAAAGCGCATTAACTCATATTTATACTCGGAACAAGAATAAAATTGAAAAAATCAAATCTTACCTAGACAGAAAGGTTCCTTTTTATAACAAGCCGGGAAAAGAAAATACTACCTGTTTTAGATGTAGGCTTTAGAAATTTTCTGTGTCTTATAATTTTGAAAATCTACCTGCATACTTACCCATAACTGACGGAAATACATGTTTATAACTACATGCCTACAGCAGGTTTCGAACCCAACCACTCTTCCT